>NW_006921689.1:2431377-2445051 GCF_000298275.1 Orycteropus afer afer | reverse complement strand
TCAAGTATAGCAGGGATTGTGGGACTGGCGCGGGATCGGGCAGTGTTTCGTTCTGCTGTGCATGGGGTCGCTATGAGTCGGAAACGACTCGACAGCACTTAACAACAACAACAACAACAACACATTGTGCCAATTGAGCTTGATGTCCCCTGTGACCATAGTCCCCACCCCGCAGGCCCAACAACTCACTCCCTCAGGGTGTTTAGTTATAGCTAAGAAGTTATCCTGATTTTGCCTTCTGTTAGATTTTTATTGCATATAGACATTTTTATAGCATGTAAAAATATATATGTAAGAACATCGTCTGCCAAACCTGTGTATGCTTGTGGGTATATTCCGATTCGCCTACCATACTTGATCTTCTTGTCTGTCTACCTGTGTATTCACCCATAGATTAGTGTTTGCTATTACTGATAATGTACTATTGTGTATGCAGTAGTCTTTACCTTTATTGTCTGTATCTCTTATGCACCTCTCCATGTCTTCTTTTTCCTTAGTGATGTTGTGCAAGTCACACACTTTTATTATATTGCTTTTCCCTTCACCCATATCAACCTGTCTCTTAACTCTCCCTCTATTTTCCCTCCCTTCCCCTCCTCTCTAATCCTTAGTGTCTTAGGCTGGGTTCTCTAGAGAAGCAAAACCAGTAAAGCCTATGTATATAACTGAGAGAGAAATTTGCCTTAGGAAAATGACTCACACAGTGAGTCCCAAGTTACTGGATCAAATGTCAAGCTGGAAGCTTTTTCCAACTCACAGAGCTTCAGGGGCTGATGAGCTCAAGGTTGGCTGACAGTATAGCAGCAGTTGACTTCGCAAGGTGACAAATTCAAAATCACAAGGCAGAATGGTGGGTTTTTCATCCACAGACAGTTGTAGGCAACACAGCAGGATCCAGATCCACAGAAAGTTCTCTAATTTTCCCAAGATGTCCATATATATATCGGAAGCAGGCCACACCCCTAGGGAAACTCCCTTTCAAAGGACTGACTGCTCAAAGTATATATATTAAATCTCATCATGGGAATATCCACATCACAATTGCTTAAACCACTCAGAATTGTGGTCCAGCCAAGCTGACACACAACTCCAACTATCAGAGTCCACTCCTTGTCAACTTGGCAGTTGTATGCATCTCCTTAACTGCATATAATCTCTAAATAAGAACAATTATAAAGTCATATTTGCACCTCACATAGTACACTAACACACGTACAACCAAAAACACATTAACCCTGTGATTTACATTGTATAGCTCATAACTGAAGAAAACAAAGATATTTGATGCACACATACAATGAAGAAATGTAAAAATCACAGTCCTCATTTCTGTAACTGGTCAGGTGGTCATAGCTGGAATTCTGAACTTACTTTCTTCAACCACCCATTCCTCATTTCCCTTGCCTTCAGCAATCTCCTGAGCTGGTTGCAGTTCTTTGCCTGGTGGCATGACCCAAACCTTCATTCTTGAAGGGTCTGGGGCATTAGTAGAATTGGGTTGCTTTAGTTTTCCATTGACTTTAACCACAGGAAATGGTAGTACCAAGAGATATCCTAAATAATCTTCTCTATTCCAGACATATTCTTCTTTACCTCCATTATGTAATATCAACCCAATTTCCCCTTGGCAATCAGCATCTATCACACCAGACAGTACAGTAACTTCCTTCTTTGTCTGTTGATCCAGAGGCATGGGGAAGTCAAAATGGCTGGGTGGCATTCCTAACCTCCAGTTCAATGAAATCAGTATTGTGTCTCCAGGTGGGGGTGTTCTTCCCTTTGGGACTAAGACCTCCACACCTGCAGAACATAGGGTCACAGGGATAGAAAGCGAAATTTTTTGAGTGAGTCACTAGGGTAATAGTAAGTAGTACCACTCCCATTTCCACCCCACTCTCATTTTCATCCCTTGGTTCCTAGACCCATGAATCCTGGCTATTGGAGAAATTGCACCAGATATCAGACACTGGATTAGAGAACATACAGCTTCCTGGAAAACATTATCTAACCCTTCAAAATGTTGCTACCTAGCTGGCACCATGACTGCATTTTTAGTAAGCCATTCCATCATTCTATCAAGCCAGTTGCCTCAGGATGATTGAGAACATGATAAGACCAGTGAATTCTGTGAGTGTAGGCCCATTGTCGCACTTCATTTGCTGTGCAGTGAGTCCCTTGATCCAAACCAATCCTGTGTGGGATACCATGATGGTGGATAAGGCATGCTGTAAATCTCTGGATGGTAGCTTTGGCAGAAGCATTGCATGCGGAAAAACAAATCCATATCCAGAATAAGTATCTATTCCAGTAAGAGCAAAATATTGTCCTTTCCATGATTGAAGTGGTCCAATGAAATCAGCTTGTCACCAGTTTACTGGCTTATCACCTTAAGGAATGGTTCCATATTGTGGACTCAGTGTTGGTCTCTGCTGCTGGCAGATTGGGCACTCATCAGTGGTGGTACCCAAGTCAGCCTTGAAAAGTGCTGAACCCATGCATAACCTCCATCCCTGACACCATGGCCACTTTGTTCATGAGCCCATTGAGCAATGACAAAAGTAGTTGAGGAAAAAGGATGACTGGTTTCCACAGAATGTGTCATCCTATCCACTTGATTGTTAAAGACCTCCTCTACCCAAGGTCGTCTTTTGGTGTTTGCTTGGACTTAAATTTAGTTATAGGTCTATCAGTAACAATGGGTTGTTGGGGCACTTCCTGAGAACATTCACCAATGTCTTCCATGGCATATGCCTCCAAAAATAATCCAGCAGGAACAATTGGGTTAATATCATCAAATTGAGGTGGACGGGATGATGGTTTTATAGTAATCCCTTCAGATGGGAGGGATGGTGTGTTGGCAGGAGGGATTCAACAGAATTTACAGGCTCCATGTCCTCATCTTCTTGACTGTCTGCCCATATGTCCCCATCCCAGGTTTCAAGATCCCATTTCTTCCCCATTAATGCCTTCACTTTAACTTCAGACACCATTCTGGGTTGGTAATTCAATTGGCATTGTAATTTAGCCACCCTTATGATAAGACTCTGGTTTTGGTTTTCAGCAATATCAGCTGTTACTAGAAAAAAAATAAGGCTTTCTTTCAGTGCACAACTGGAAACATTGAGTTCTCTTATGCAGGGCTTGAGCTGTGACTCAGTGGACCTGAACTCATCTAGCTCTTTCACCACTTTGTCTAGCATAAGTAGGACCAACCAACCAGTTTCCCTATACTTCTTATGCTGACAAAATTGCAGAAATGTATAAAACATGTGATCACCCAGAGCCTCACTTCTCAAAAATACTTGATCTATTGGTGGTGCTATTTTGTATATTAATGTTGCCACCTCATGCCACAGATTAGCAGAGCCCTCTGTACTAACAGAGGCAGAGTCACCAGTGCCTTTACAATTAATCAAATTGAAGAATCAAAACAGAATCAGTGAGAACCTATTTAGGAAACTCAACCTTAAGCTTTTGTCTCTCGGTGGTGTAGTGCCTAAGGCATTTGACTGCTAACCAGAAGTCTGGAGGTTCAAACCCACCAGCCACTCCTCAGAAGAAAGGCTGGGCAATCTACTTCCACAGAGATATCTTCTCAGAAACCCAAGGAGGGGTTGCTATGAGTCGGAATCCACTCGATGGCAGTGAGTTTGGTTTTTAGTTTGAGAACCACTCCTGGTACCAAATATCTTAGGCTGGATTCTCTAGAGAAGCAAAAACAGTAAAGCTTATGTATATGTACAGAGAGACAAATTTATCTTAGGAAAATGACTTGCACAGTTTTAGGCCTGGCAAGCCCCAAGTTACTGGATCATATGTCAAGCTCATGCAGCTGCAGGGGCTGAAAAGCTCAAAGTTGGCAGACAGTATAGCGTCTGTTGACTTCACTAGAAGACGAATCCAAGATCACCAAGCAGAGTACTACATTGTTTGTTCACAGATCATTGTAGGCAGCACAACAGGATCCAGATTCACAGAAGGTTCTCTAATTTTCCCAAGAAGTCTATATATATATTAGAATCAGGTCACACCCCTAGAGAAACTACCTTTCAACAGATTGGCTGCTCAAAGCATGTATATCAGATCTTATCATGGGAATAACCACATCACAACTGCTTAAACCACTCAGAATCATGGTCCAGCCAAGTCAACACACTGACCCAACTATCACACCTGGTAAGCAACAACGAAAATGTTCTTCCATGTGTCAACCCTTCCTTGACTTTTTATAATAATAGACTCATTAAATATTTTGCTCTTACAATCTTCAACTGAAGGAATGAGGACTAACCACACTATAGAAAGTAATCTGCTTTAAGGTCAACTGTGCTATCGAGTTGATTTTGATTCTTAGTGACCCTATGTGACAGGGTAGGGTTTTCTAGGCTTCAATCTTTATCGGAGTAATCACCAAGTCTTTCTCCATGGAGACGCTGGGTGGTTTCAAACTGCCAACTTTTTGGTTAGAAGCCTAGTTCTTAACCATTTTACCACCAGGGCCCCTACCTCTAGACTACCATTTGACAAACAGCTGAGTATCATAGTCTATCCAAGTTGACACAAAAATTACTTATCACATATGGCTAATAAATACATATCTTTCTTGATATCAGTTGCTTTGACAAGCTACTTGTAATGACTTTTATTTTATTTTAAACAAATAGTTGCAAAACTAATAGAAACTCTTCTTTTGTTTAAATAGGTAAGAGAATTCTATTTTTGTGGTTTTTAATTGTGCCTTTATGAAGGATTAATTATTTCAACGTCACAATCACATGAAAAACCAATGTTTCCAAATACCTATCTTCAAAATTTTCTCCCCATGATCAACAAGTTTTTAGTTTTTTTATCACTAAGAGGTAGTCACCTTTTCACTCATTGTTAGCATGCCGTAGATAAGTCTGCTTTTAATATTTACTAAGATAGCATTTCACCAATTTACATCAAAGAAAACACCAGAAAATTTGGAACATTTATTTCTCCAAACTTTGCTTGGCACAAAAGATTTTTATGAACATCCTGATTTTATTACCAAATGTCTTAAGAACTTTAAAACTTAAAAAAGGAAACCTTTTTTAAAGGTTTAAAAAGGTTTTTAAAGGTTTAAAAGGCACGCTGTCTAACATAAAGGTCAGCACTTTGAACCCATTAGTGGTCCACAAGAGAAAAGACCTGGCAAGATACTTACAAGCTTGAGAGCGGCCATCTAAGTGGCAACTATTGGTCTCCTCTTGTCTGGAGCGAAAAAGAGTGACGAAAATCAATGATGTATGGAAATAGTTAGTCCAAAGGATTAATGGACCAAAGGACTAAAGGACCTCAGCCTATATAACCCTGAGACCAGAAGAACTACTTGGTGCTCCTGTAAAGATTACAACCTAGAAAACCTTCTGGAGCAGTTCTATTCTCTCCTCTAGGGTTGTTATGAGTCAGAAATGATTCTAATGCAGTGAGTTTGGGTTTTGGTTTATAGTGCACTCACGGGGGAAAAACTTAAACTGCAATATGTTCCATTATGATGCAAATAAACAAGAGCATAAGAGTGCCTTACTTATCCCTTCCTGTCCACTCTTCCCTCTGGAGACTGTGTATTATGCTATACAAGCACACAACATACTGGCCAATGGAAAGAACTAATGCCAATCCATATAGTAAATGCTTAATTACATACATTTCAGCTAATACATATATAAATTGAAAATCTATAAGAAACCCAAAAGAAACTTTGCCCACTGAAGAGGAAATCAGATCCTCATAATAAATAAATAAATAAATAAATAAATCTTCATGTGCTACATTCTAAAATTTAAAAACTCAAGAACAAAGTAGTCATTAATGTATGCTACTCCTTGAAACAATCTTAGTATCTTCTTTGGAGATCGTCAATGTTTTATTCCCCAGGTCACTGTACCTACCTTATCGAGCCTAAATCTTTCATGACAGTGTAACTACTTTTAAATATATGCTTCCCTTTCTAAAAGCCTTTCTGGATTTTGCTAATTCAGGAGTCCAAAGTGCATTTTTCTCTTCTTTATTGAGCATCATAATCTCATCCCCACCCTCCAGTTTTGCCTGCCAAGCACAGGCAAATCTTGAAGGGTATTCTAGATGCAAAGACAAGAGGGTGGAAATTAAGATGCCTGGGACTGTGATCTGTTAAGTCCCTGGAATGCAGAGGTTCCAGCTCTATAGGCAAGTCTTGTATTTAAATGGTAACTTTATGGCAACATTATTTGGGGTGGAAGTAAAAGTGTTTATTTTTGCAATCACTAGTCCAGAAAGTGGTTATATTTTTAAAACCTTTTAAAAGTAATATAGCCAAGTATGTTTAAAGAACACTTAAAATATCCCCTCATTCTCATTAGCTCAGTTAAAGGAAAGTTCTTTTACATAAGTATAATAAAAATTGAAATGTTATTGAGAGCTCCTGAAATCCTGGCCTTGTTTAGAAATTTATCTATGTGCCTGTTTTTTTCAAAAATGGTGAAAAAGTCTCATTGAAAAACCCATCAGTGTGAATATCATAGTAAACAATACAATAACAAAAAGATAAAGATGTATAATTCAACTGACAGTCATGTTTGGTTATTTGATGAGTGTCAGCTCTCAGAAACCTTATCTTTATTTGGAAGTACTTACTGAAAGATTCTTCAATGACTTCCTATCACAACACAAGCATTATTGTGCATTTAATGTGATTTTCTGCTATCTCTGGGAAAAAATGAAATGAGTTCAAATCAAGATGTGAAATTATGTGAAAGGCCTATCAAAAGCCAACAGCCAAGCTTTAAAAGGCTTTTTATTATTATTATTATTGCCCAATAACACTACTAAGAAGACAATAAATTTTTAAGCACAATCTATGAAATAGACACATAGTGGACTTCTGAAAAATGATAACATATTTCAGGCAAGGAAATGGAATTTCCTATGTATTTTTTTTTTTAAATTTTTATGACACAAAAATAAAACCTTGCTTGAATGAGTTTCACAGGCACATCAGATTTGTTCCCAATCACTCAGAATATGAATCAAGATTGCATGATAAGTTGCTGTTTTTTCAATCTATTTCATGCAGGCATAAACAAGAAAGCAACAATCAGCTTGGAAACTATTGCCAGATGATACCTTCAAGCTTCTCCATCATTATTTCACACAGTATACTAAATATACATTATCCTACAGGAAATAGAAATGAAAGAAATGAGAAAATTGTTCTGACAATTTAATTTTTAAATATTCTCAAAATTCAAAAGATTTAATGAATGATGGCCTTGGTTTCTCAAAAGATAACTACTTGTAGAGACATAGTCTGAAGAAATTTTATTCCATGATACTATAGTTCTACCACCTGTAGAGTGATTGTCAGGCTGGGAGCCAGGTATAACCTGAAGTAACCTCAGATGGTGCCTTGGCAATGCTGACCCAAATCTTAAGAACACTGATGATGGGAGTACACATATAGTTCCAGGCCTCAGTAACATATTTAGGAAAGAGATATAAAATGCAAGTTATTTAAAAGTGACAGATGCCAGATGTGTATGTTTGCTTATTTATTTTGTTTTGTGTATACATTTGTTCATCTTATACTAACATATTAATATTCTGAAATACCAAAAACTCAATTAAAGAAAATCTATATATTTTTATTGAATATACCATGGACTTCCAGAAAATGAATAAATCAGTCTTAGAAGAAATACAATTGGAATGCTCCTTAGAACTAGAATGGCAAGACTTCAATCTGGCTTACTTTCGACAAATCATCAGAAAAGACCAGTTGCTAGAAAAGCACACCATGTTTAGTAAAGTAGAAAATCAGTGAAAACAAGGAAAATGCTCAATGAGAAGAACTGGCCCAGTAGCCTCAACAATGAACGCAAAGACATTAAAATCATGGAGATGGTTCAGGACCAGGCAACATTTCTTTCTGTTGTACATGGGTTATCATGAGTTGGCATCAACATGACATCAAATAACAATATGTATTTGTTGTTATTGTCAGGGGCCATTGAATCGGTTCCAACTCTAGCAACCCTATGTAAAACAGAATGAAACACTGTCTGGTCCTGTGCCATCCTAACAAACTTCACCATGCTTGAACCCATCATCACAGCCACTGCATCAATCAATCTTGTTGAGGTCCTTCCTCTTTTTTGAGGCTCTCTACCTTACCAAGCATGATATTGTTATCCAGGAATTGGTCCCTTTTGACAATATGACCCAAATAAGAGAGACAAAGTCTGGCCATTCTTGCTTTTAAGGAGAATTCCAGTTGTAGTTCATCCAAGACAGATTTGTTTGTTCTCCTAACAGTCCATGGTGTGCTCAATATTCGTTGCTAACACCACAATTCAAATGTGTCAGTTCTTCTGTGGTCTTCCTTTCTCATTGTCCAGCTCTCCCATGCAGATGAGGCTATTGAAAATACCTTGGTTTGTGCCAGGTCATCTTAGTCTAAAGAGGTCTTTTGCAGCATATTTGTCCAATGTGATACGTCATTTGATTTCTTGACTGCTGCTTCCATGGGTGTTGATTGTGGTTCCAAGTAAAATTAAATCCCTGACAACTTCAATCTTTTCTCCATGTATCATGATGTTGCTTTTTAGTCCATTTCTGAGGATTTTTGTTTTCTTTTTGTTAAGATGAAATCCATACTGAAGGCTATAGTCTTTCATCCTCATCAGTAAGAGCTTCAAGTCTTCTTCACTTTCAGCAAGAAAGGTTGTGTCATGTGCATATAGCATAAAGTGGTTAATGAACCTTCCTACCATCCTGATCCTGCAGTGGTTCTTCATATAGTCCAGTTTTTCAGATTATTTGCTTACCATACAGATTGAATAAGTATGGTGAAAAGATACAAACCTGACACACACATTTCCTGATTTTAAACCATGCAGTACAATATATTATTATTATTATTATTATTATTATTATTATTATTTTGTACCCATTATGGGACCAGGATTGCACCAGATGCTAAAAGGTCTAGTGAAAAAAAATCCTGTCCTCTGATCTGTTGATTTTGTTGTCGTTAGTTGCCATTAAGTCAATTCCAACTCAGTCATACCATGTTTGCAATGTAAAACTGCTTAACTGGGTTTTTAAGACTGTGAATTTTCAGAAGCAGATCTCCAGGCTTGTCTTTCAAGGTGCCTCTGGGTGGTTCAGACCACCAACTTTTCAGCTACTTGTTGTTGTTGTTGTTATGTGCCGTGGAGTCAGACCTGACTCATAGTGACCCCTCCTTGGGTTTCCGAGGCAGTATCACTACGGAAGTAGGATTGCCCAACCTTCCTTCCGAGGAGTGGCTAGTGGGTTTGAACCGCCAGCCGTCTGGTTAGTAGTCAAGTGCCTTAGCCACTACGCTACCAGAGCTCCCTTTCAGCTACTAGTTGAGTACTTCGTAGTTTGCACCACCAGGGACATTCTCTCTGGCCTCGAGTTATTATTCCAGAAGGAAGAACTGACAAGAAGCAGACAATTCAGTAAGTGCTGTGATATGGGAAATACATGACAACTGGGGCAATTAAAGAATTTTTCTCCCAGTTAAGGTTGGGAATGAAATAGGACAGATTTTCTAGTTAAGTGATTCTAGGAAGACTTAAGGGAGCTCTGGTGGTATAGTGCCTAAGGCATTTGACTGCTAACCAGAAGGCTGGCAGTTCAAAGCCACCAGCCACTCCTCGGAAGGAAGACTGGGCAATCTACTTCCATAGAGATTGTTGTTGCTGCTGTTATGTGCCATCGAGTCGGCTCCAACTCATAGAGACCTCTCCTTGGGTTTCCAAGGCAGTATCACTACGGGAAACTCAAGAAAGAAAACTTAAAGGGAACAGAGGAGAGGAGGAGAGGGCAACAGGGTTCTAGACAAGAGCAACACTTTATAATGCATTGAGCACAGTGCATTTAAAATATGGGATACTGATAGTATTTCAGTATGGATGTAGCACACCTTTTGAGATGAGCACTTGACTGGAGACAAAACTGAAGAAGGCAGCAGGGACCTTGAATTGATGTTTGAACTTCATCTTTAGCACTGTGATGAGCCACCTAAACAACTCTTAGTGATGGGCATTATTGTGTGTGTTATAGAAATAAGAATTTAATATTGAAAGATTATATGTGATTTATGAAGGTTATTTAGTGTACCAGTCTGGGTTCTGGCAAAAAAAAAAAAAAAAAAGTCCAGATACACACTGAAACTGGGTAATTGGGGAAACTTCACTAAGGGACTATTTACTAAGATGACTTTAGGCTTTAGGAAATTCAACAGGAGCTGGTCAAAGCAGGAAGCCATTAATATCCCTAGTCCTAAAAGACCAAGGGGGAGCTCTGATAGCGTAGTGCCTAAGGCACTTGACTGCTAACCAGAAAGGTGGCGGTTCAAACCCACTAGCCACTCTTCGGGAGGAAGATGGGGCAATCTACTTCCGTAGTGATACTGCCATGAAAATCCAAAGAGGGGTTGCTATGAGTCGGGTCCGACTGTATGGCACATAACAACAACAACAACAAAAGACCAAGGGAGATAGTGGTTACTAGAATACAGTCAGAAAATATTTGTGGAGAGGGCCACCTGACATTCCGTGGAAAGAAACACCTAAACACTGCTACCACTTTCTTTTGATTGAACCCAAGTGGAAGTTACGGGGTAAGGGGGCCCTTTGATGCAGTCCTGTGATACAAAATACAAGTGGAGACAGGCGAAAGGAGGCTCTGTAGAAGCAAACAAGACAAGCAGGAAATCAAAGGCACAGCTTGAACTTGAGCCTGATCCTCTGCCTCTAATTCTTAAATCATTAGACATCATGAAAAAGAAAAAGTCATTGAATTATTAAAAACAAAGTTACTTTCATAGACCAATATTCTTTCTCTTTTCTATATTAGAAAGACACTCTATTCGCAGGATACTTCAAAAAAATGGAATTATTAAAAATAAGCACAATTAAAAAAAAACAAAAACTAGATTGTTTTGTTCTCAAAAAAGATTGAAGATTGTCCAATCTTCCTTCTGAGGAGTGGCTGGTGGCTTTGAAGTGCCAGGCTTCTGGTTAGCAGTTAAATGCCTTAGGCACTATGCCTATATGTTGTTCCCTCAAAGACTGTGGTGGTCTTGGTGCTAATAGCAATAATAGAAAAGAATAAATTTATTCATTTTAAAAGATGTGTCTACTGAAATAATTTGAAATTCATGAAAGAATTTTTGACATAATTAGATTTCATGCAGTTTTGACTTAATTTCCTTTACTGGTAAACTAATTTACCAGTGGAAAGTGTCTCTGGAAATGAAGAAAATTTGTTTTATTATTTCAATTATCCATTAAATAATAAAGTATACTTTTTTCTCTTAATTAGAGTAGTTAAAGCTCATCATATTAATCTTTAGATAAATTTTAACAAAGTTTTAATTGAGCATTTTATTTTCTAAAGACAATACTTAGCCCACTATAACACACTGTATTAAAATTTGTGGAAAAAAAATAAACCATGGATGTTAATCAACTATTTTATGAAAAAAAAAACAAGATCATTATTCATGAAGCGTGCTGTGTAATAGTTTCCAGGAGAATTAAAAAAAAAAAAAAAAAAAAGAAATCAAGTACAGAATCACTTGACTGAGAGACCAGAGATAATTACTGTATTTCTACTGGGGCATTCATGTGTAAAATAAATCCACTAATCCACTGCCTTTGAGTTGATAGGAAAAAAAATATATTAAATTACTCATAGAATTTTTGGGAGACTTAAATGAGAAAATGCATGTGAAGTGACTTTAAATGATAGCTAATATTTCATTCTAACCCAAACAAAAACAACCAACTCACTGATGTCGAGTCAGATCTGACTCATAGGGACCTCTCCTTGGGTTTCTCAGGAGGTATAACTACGGAAGTAGTTTGCCCAGTCTTCCTTCTGAGGAATGGCTGGTAGGTTTGAAGTGCCAGGCTTCTGGTTAGCAGTTAAATGCCTTAGACACTATGCCACCAGAGCTCCCATTATTCGTTATAATGGAACTAATAAATACCACTGCTATTTTTATGAGTTTGAAAGATCCCAGTAAGCATTCCCTACCCTATTTATGAAGCTCCTTGACAAAATCAGTTTTTATTTCGTTGAATGCTATTCCTAGTCCCTCGGGGGCTTAGAATTGCTGAGGAAATTGCATACGCTTTAGGGTTTTCCTGAGTTTGATCAGAGCTATCATGGTCACCAGAGCAAGAATGAAAAGTACAAAGATGGAAATTCTACTGAGAACAAAATGGCAAAATAACAGGAGCTGCTGACCTTCTCCCTAACCCCCCCCCCAAAAAAAAAAAAACCTCATTCCAAGGATGCCTTCAAAATGTAAAAAAGGTTGACAAGTTTGAAAAATTAGTGAAAGCCTCTAAGAATATCCTAAGGAAATGAAATGTAACCGAGTCCTGTTATGAGAGGAAGATACCTGTCCAGAATGGAATAAGGGCAAGGAATCCTGAGAAGCTTCAACTGAGAAAAATATTTGTTACTGAACTTTTTAATTGTATCCATATTTTCCCTGAGAGAATATTTCTCCCTTTGCTACAGAAAAGGGAGCAGCCTGTTTCTGGGTGTCATGGTAATGGAACCTCAGATTATACTAACACCTGTTGATGTGCTTTGTGAATAAAAGGTGCAGGTGTTTCTGATGGTCTTCAAACTCTTCCTCCACCCTCTTTACTCTGACACATAAACCCAGGTTTTAGTTAACTCTTGGGGAAAAAAAAAAGAGGTATTATCTGAAAGATTAGGTCTCCTGTTTAAGAGGAAGCAAATAAAGAAAAATCAAACTTGCTTTAGACCTCCTGAACATTTCCTGAAGCTCAATTCTTTCCCCCTTTCGTGGAGGAAGCAAACCAGGACCTAAGATTTAGATCCTCTGGAGGAGAAGGCTATAAAACCAATACCCACAGGGCATATTAGCTCTCAAGAAAAATGACATCTGAGATGTTCAAATATTATAAAAGAAATCAATCACACTGAAAAACATATTAAAAAAAGAAAGAAAAAAGTTGAATTTGAGTTCCAGGCAGACCAAGAATTAAAATAAGGATGCTGAATATTTTCAAAGAGTAGGAGGGAATGGTAGGAAACATTTAAGGAAGACAATTGGAATATAAAATTGATTAACATTTATAAAACTTGAAAATAAGTGCTGAATAACAGAATAAGACAGCAGAAGAATGCATCAGTGATCTGGAAAATCAGACATAAATTCATCAGGAGGTATGTAAAGAGGTGACTAGATTAAAAGGATATTGTCTACCCCATATGTCTTAACTTGAGATTTTATAGTTGATGCATAGTACCTAAGGCACTTGACTGCTAACCAGAAGGCTGGTGGTTCAAACCCACCAGCCGCTCCTCGGAATAAAGTTCGAGCAATCTACTCCCATAGTGATATCGCCTCGGAAACACAAGGAGGGGTCGCTATGAGTCAGGTCCGACTCAACAGCACATAACAACAATATCTGTAGAGAGACAGTCACAGAGAACAAAATAAAATAATGAAGAGGCTGAATAATCTAAGAACTCCTCAGTTTATATTTCTTTAGATTATTCTAAGAAAAAGTTTGTGGTTGTTATTAATAGGCACTATAGAGTCCTCTCTGACTAATAGTGACCCTATGCTCTGTTAGCATAGTACCTAAGGCA
>NW_006921689.1:2423521-2431134 GCF_000298275.1 Orycteropus afer afer | reverse complement strand
ACTGTGTCAATCCATCTCGTTGAGGGCCTTCCTTTTTTCGTTGACCCTCCACTTTACCAAGTGTAATAACCTTGTCCAGGGAATGGTATCTTCTGACAACATGACCAAAGTAGGTGAGAAGAAATCTGGCCATACTCGCTTTCAAGGATATGTGTATATGTTCCTCATGAGCACAATTAAGTGTTCTGGAATTCCCATTCTTTCCATGTTATCCATAATTTGTTAGGATCCACACAATCGAATGGTTTTACCTAGTCAATAAAACACAAGTAAACATTTTTTCTGGTATTCTTTCCTTTGAGCCAAGTTCCATCTGACATCAGCAATAATATCCCTCATTCCACATCATCTTTTGAATCCAGCTTGCATCTCTGGAAGTTCTCTGTTCATATACTGCTGTAACCATTTTTGAATTATGTTCAGCAAGATGTTACTTGCATGTGATATTAATAATATTGTTCAATACTTTCCACATTCTATGGGATCACCTCTTTTTGGAATGGGTGTAAATATGGATCTCATCCAGTCAGTTGGCCAGGTAGCTGTTTTCCAAATATCTTGGCATAGACAAGAGAGTGTCTCCAGCACAGCATCCATTTTTGAAATATCTCAATGGGTATTCTGTGATTTCCTGGAGTTGGTTTTAACCAATTCCTTCAGTGCAATCTGACTTCATTCTTCAATACCATTGAGTCTTGATTATATGCCATCTGCTGAAGTGGATGAACATCAACCAAATCTTTTTGGTTCAGTGAGTCTGTGTATTCCTTCATCTTTTTTTGATGCTTCCTGCATCATTCAATATTTTACCCATAGAATCTTTCACTATTGCAACTTGAGACTTGACTTTTTTTCTCCAGTTCTTTCAGCTTGAGAAATGCTGAGTGTGTTCTTCTCTTTTGGTTTTCTAATTCCAGGTCTTTGCATATTTCATTATAATAATTTACTTTGTATTCTTGAGCTGCTCTTTGAAATCTTCTGTTCAGTTTTTTTATCTTATAATTTCTTCCATTTGCTTTACCTACTCTTCTTCAAGGGAAAGTTTCAGAGTCTCTTCTGACATCCATTTTGATCTTTTCTTCCTCTCCTGTCTTTTTAATGACTTTTTGCTTTCTTAATGGATGATGTTCTTGATGTTATCCCACAATTCCTCTGGTTTTCGGTCACTGGTGTTCAATCCATCAAGTCTATGCTTTACATGGTCTCTAAATTCAGGAGAGATATAATTAAGGTCATATTTTGGCTCGCATGGACTTCTTTAATTGTCTTCAGCTTCAATGTGAACTTGCATATGAGCAAATGATGGTCTGTGCCACACACAGCTCCTGGCTTCGTTTTAGCTGAAGATATTGAGTTCTCCATTGCCTCGTTCCAAAAATGTAGTTGATCTGACTTCAATGTACTCCATCTGGTGATGTCCACTTGTATAGGTGCCATTTATGTTGTTGAACAAAGGTATTTGCAGTGAGTAAGTTGTTGGTCCTGCAAAATTCTATCATGCGTTCTCCAGCATCATTTCTATCAACAAGGCCAAATTTTCCAACTACAGGTACTTCTACTTTATTTCCAACTTTTGCATTCCATTCACCAGTAATAATTAACACATCTTGATTGCATGTTTGGTCAATTTCAGACTGCAGAAGTTGGTAAAAATATTCAATTTCCTAGTCTTTGGCTGTGGTGGTTGGTGCATAAATTTGAATAATAGTAGTGTTAACTGGTCTTCCTTGTAGGTGTATGGATCTTATCCTATCACTGACAGCATTGTACTTCAGGATAGTTCTTGAAACATTCTTTGTGACAATGAATGCCACACCATTCCTCTTCAATTTGCCCTTCCCAGAATAGTAGATTGTTGTTGTTGTTGTTATGTGCCATCGAGTCGGACCCGACTCATAACGACCCCTTCTTGGGTTTCTGAGGCACTATCACTACGGAAGTAGATTGCCCCGTCTTCCTTATGGCTGTCTAATTAAAAATGGCAAAAACAGTCCATTTTAACTCACTAATGCTTTGCATGTCAATCTTTATGCATCCCATTTTATTTTTGACAACTTCCAATTTTCCTTGATTCATACTCCATGCATTCCATGTTCCAATTATAAATGGATGTTTGCAGATGTTTCTTCTCATTTTGAATCATGTCACATCCAGAAATGGAGGACCTCAAAGCTTTAGTCCTCTACATCATTAAGGCTGACTCTACTCTAATGAGACAGCTTTTCCCCAGTTGTATTTTGAGTGCCTTCTGACCTGAGGGGCTCATCATCTGGCACTATATACAACGTTTCAAGGCAATTCATAAAGTTTTCCAGTACTATATCAGACAGTGTTTCACTTATATTCATATGGTTTTTCACTGGCCAGTTATTTGAGAAGTGGATGGCCCCTTCCTTCTTTCAAATCTGTCTTAATCTGGAAGCTTCACTGAAATCTGTCCACTGTGGGTGACCCTGCTGATATTTGAAATACCAGTGGCATAGCCCCCAGCCTCACAGCAACATGCAAGCCACCACAGTATAGCAAACTGACAGATAAGTGGTGGGAAAAAAAAAGGCTTACATACTTTTAAATTAGTGAAGTATTATGTATAAGAATGAAACCTGAATACAAAATAGTGAAATTTTAAGAATTTCAAAAGAAAAAGAATATTCTAAATTCTTTCAGGAGAAAAATAAGGGGAAAGGATCTAATTTGCAACAGATTTCTCAACAGCAAAATGGACTGTAAGAATTAAATGAAGTAATATACACAAGGCACTGAATGAAAATATGATGAAGGTAAAAATTTTATGTCTAGCTAAAATAGCACTACAAGTGAAGATTAAATAAAGATATTTTCAGTCACATAAGGCTTCAGAGTGCAAAATTCTCCCTGTGAAATAAGTTTGTGGTCTGAATTCTTTTTTTTTTTTAATATAGATTATCTTTAAGTATGATTCAAATGATAATGTGGAACTGCTGTGCTAATGAGCACATAATAAAAAGCTTGAAAGGTTGAGTATCCATTAAAGGTTAGCCAGGGTGACCTGTTTTAATTATTATAATGCAACATCTGGAGTAGAATGCTTGGTGTTTCACCTTTAAAAAAAATAAATATGTCTAAAGACACAATAATTCCAACATATAATAGAAAATGTTTCCAAAGAGTTAAGGAGTGGTGTAAGACTAATTCAATGAGGCAATCCAATCATTTAAATTGATCTTGTGAGTAAGAAACTAATGTGATCTAGTCAGTATTAAGATTCTATTTGTTTCTGATATGATTACCTCTAAACTATGTGGCATAAACAATGTATTCTTTGCAAGGAACAGGGCATGGGAAGATTACATGTAAAAGAAAGAGAGAATTATCATTAATACCAGCTGCATTGAGAAACAAGGGAGATCTTTGTATTTTCCTATCAGAAGTAGCATGGCGTAATTCCAATATGAGCCTAATTGTAATTCATAAGGACAGACACAAAATTACTAGTATTGATTTGTGGTTAAGCTGCTTCTCACATGAACAAGTCTATGAAGCATATTTCTCAGGTGAGTAGCAGTAGGAATATATTCATTTTATGGTGGTAAATTATCTCCCCCTGAAATGACTGGAGAGGTCAGCTAATCAGACATAAATCCAAATGGCTGATAAAACAGTTGAGAGGCTTATAATTGTACTTTATCATAAAGAGCTAGGATTTTAGCCATGTACAAAAAAGACACTGCACTGTTGGATCACTTTTTAGTATTGTAAAATAACCTACTTTAAAAATAAGCAAAAAGGAGACTTTAAAAAATATTTAGTAGAGGGATCTTACCAAAACAACAATAATTTGCCTAAATAATCCACATAATTTTACTAACTCTCCATTTTACATTGCTTAGGTATTTCTGTGGAGTCCCTGGATGGTGCAAATGGTAAGCACTCGACTACTTGCTGAAAGATTGGCTGTTTGAACCCGCTCATAAGGCCTTGGCAGGCAGGCCTGGCAATCTGCTTCTGAAGTGTCTTAGCCTTAAAAAGCCTTGGAGCAGTTCTACTCTGCACACATGGGGTCGCCATAGGTCAGAATAGACTCCATGACAACTCACAACAACAGGTGTCCTGAGTGTATGTGAGTACTAGTGTGTATAAATTATCTTCAAGTCAAAGTCACTGTTTTCTATGTCATATAAGAATGCAGAGGTGAGTCTTCTGTTTTGGCACAACTCTGTATGTTCTTATTCCTATTGAGATCTCTCAAATGTACATATTTTATTTATTTTACAATTAATGCAGGATAAAATTAGCCAAAAAGAATCTGGGAAAGTTACTGCTACTCCCCAAAGAAGAAAGTGGTAATATGTTTCTCTCTAACAGATAACACTAATTACTAAACTTTTTGTAAAGAATTTTCACATTGACATAAATACATCTGTACTTCTTCCTCCATGATGTTCAGAGGATCATACTTGTAGTATAATCCATGAATACAGTAAATAACTTAAAAACCTCTCTAGCCAGTTACCATTCAAAGGCAGAAGGAATATGACCCTTCTCAGCAGATGCGATGGTATAATGTGGCTGGGACTGAGGATTTGCATGAATATGAATTACAAATAACACAGATAACATGGTGTTCAAAAGCTGTTAGAAATCTTGAATGTCAAAGTCATTTAGCTGACATTTGGAAGGACATAATTACCTAAAGAACGTGGAAATGGGCTGGTCTAAATTGCATGGGCAGAGAGTCACAGGGCACACAATGGCATTGCTTTGGCAATAATTGTGACAAGTAGGCATGGCCAAGGAAGCCAAGAATGGCACACATTAATGCAGTGACATTTTTCAGTGTGTGCTGCCCTTTCAGAAATATGCATATGAGGCCTAAGTAACCTCTAACCCATTATAAAATAACAGGAGAGAAAAGAACAATCCACATAAGCCCTATCACTGGTGGTCTAAAGAAAAGTGTCCATTCACATTTCATACACACGATTTTACATATTTCAAATATTTACATTTTCAGCATTGTTAAACTTCAAAACTTTCATCATAACTTGTAGATTTACTTGGAAATTCACTAAATGTACCTAGAAAATTTGCATTAAAAAGACAAATAGTTCCTAATTTTAAAATATGGTGCAGTTACAAAAATAATTTTCTATATTAACATAAGGAGCTCTAGTAGCATAGTGCCTAAGGCACTTGACTGCTAACCAGAAGGCTGGCGGTTCAAACCCACCAGCCACTCCTCAGAAGGAAGATGGGGCAATCTACTTCCGTAGTGATACTGCCTCGGAAACTATGAGTGGGGTCCGACTCGATGGCACATAACAACAACAACAACAACAACGTATTAACATAAAGTATCAATTAAAAATTATGTGCATGTTCAGTTTATAAGAATGTTTTCCATAAGTTTCTTCATAAGTTTTCCATAAGTTCCAAAATGTTTTTCTAAGTACCGAGGTGTTTGAAAATTGAGATCCTCAGGAAGTGTACCAGACATAACAGGAATACTAATAGCTCAGAGCATGGTTCTCTGGAAGAGGTAATTTACCTTCTGTGGTAAGGACTTACAAAAGAGCATATTTAATGCTTTTTGTCATTGGTATCAAGTATGATATTAAAGGACACTGGAAGAAAGTGATGGTCCATTAACACTTCATCTGGTAATCACTCATCATACTTTCTGAAATATTGATTAAAATTCACCACAAGTGATAAAATGAGCACTTTAATATCTACCCACATAAGGGAAATTTGTGAACCCTAATTAATATTTCATTTTCAAAAGTGGATGAGATACTTGATTTATTTAATAGATCAATATCACAGACTGTAATAAACATTCAGAGCTTCAGCCAGCAGACGTCAATTTACACTCCAGTTTATCTCCACTCTGATGGAGCCCTGATGAATCCAGGCTTGTGGACCACACTTTTCTTCTATTTTCCATGACATCTGTATTCTATTCCACACTACTAAGCATTTAATTATATTCATTTCTGTTTTATTTGCCACTTTTTCATGTACATCAGTATTTTCTTCTTAATGGAATTCTATTAATTATTTATTGCAGGATTAATGTTATATTAAGGATGTAATAGTTACTTGTAGAATTTTGTAGATAGATTAGAAAAACACTGATTGCTGTGTGGCAATGAAAATAAATACTGCTGATTGTCTACTATATGCTAGGATGGTGCTAAAATCTGAAATTAGAAAAAAAATAAGTAGTTCTTTCCATAGAAGAAATCACAGGATGTTGGAGAAGTCAGAAATGAAAAGTAGAAGTTAGAGTAAATGATAACTGATGACAATCACTACATTAAAGAAACACTATTATAGCAAGTGCTATGGAGTACCCAAGGAGCTTCTTCTATTAAAAGAAAGCACCTAAGCAATCAAAGAGAAGCCCATCTTAGACGGGTAAAATATCTCAAGGTCAAATTTCAAAATTCATTCAAGATCATGCAAAACGAATTTGGCCTAACATTTGTATGAAAAAAATGAATTTTAAAAAAATAATTATTAGGATATCTCTAATTTAATCTGACCTGAGCAAAATACTGAACTTATAAAATACTTGTGAGGTATTCTTGCCCTAAAGAACTTGATTCTGAAATACAGTCATCAAAATCAAAAGTAGGTCATTCATGCAACAAATGAATATTAAGGACCTTCACAGTGCTAGACTGCACCAATGGTGGGAGAGAAAAGGGAGCAAGATTGACATAGTAATGTGCTCATAGTATTTAGTATACACCTACTGTTTACTTATCAACTATCTCATTATCTGACATTTACCATTTACAACAATAGTAAAAAAATATACTATCAAACTATTTTACACATTAACAACATATATCTGGCAGTAACAAACGCCAAACTAGAGATGAGGCTAACGGTGGCTGTGATGGTTAAAGTTACTTGTCAATTTAGGTGAGCCATTATTTTTAGTAGTTTAGCAATTACGTAATGACATAATTTGGCAATTATGCAATGATGTAATTTGACCATTATGTAATCATGTAGTGATCCCCCATTTTGTGATTTGATGTAATCATCCTCCATTTCCCATAATGATTTGGTCTTTGGAAATTAACCAAGTGGATATCTGAGGACTGGGTGGATATACTTTTGAGAGGAGGAGTGTTTATTTTGTACGGACTAGTGTAAATATAAAATTCCAAATGATTATAGTTACATTTTCCTTATAACTGTACTGATAGATGCAAAATGGAAAAAATTTAGACAATATAGAAAGGTGTAATAAAATACATAAAGCTATCATTTAATACTTAATACTTTTATTTTTCCTAACTATATATTTTTTAAATTTATATACTTTAAAGTCTGAACTCTCACTCTAAATAAAATAACTTTTATCATGTTGTTGTTGTTGTTAAGTGCCATCGAGTCATTTCTGACTCATAGTGACCCCATGCACAGCAGAACGAAACACCACCCAATCCCGCATCAGCTCCATGATCCCTGCTATACTTGAGCCCATCATTGCAGCCACTGTATCCATCCATCTTTTTGAAGGCCTCCCCGTCTTTCGTTGACCCTCCACCCTACCAAACATGACCTCCTTCTCCAGGGAATGGTCCCTTCTGACAACATGACCAAAATAGGTGAGA
>NW_006921689.1:2419846-2421646 GCF_000298275.1 Orycteropus afer afer | reverse complement strand
GATTCCTGTGTGTTCCATCTGGTGAAGTCCATGTGGACAGCCTCCGTTTGTGTTGTTGAAAAAAAGGTGTTTGCAATGAACAAGTTGTTGGTCTTGCAAAATTCTACCATGCGAGTTCCAGCATTATTTCTGTCACCAAGGCCAAATTTTCCAACTACAGGTGATTCTTCTTTGTTTCCAACTTTTGCATTCCATTCACCAGTGATAATCCACACATCCTGATTGCATGTTCAGTCAATTTCAGACTGCAGACATTGATAAAAACCTTCAATTTCCTCATCTTTGGCTTTGGTGGTTGGGGCATAAATTTGAATAATAGTCGTATTAACAGGTCTTCCTTGTAGGCTTATGGATATTATTCTGTCACAGACAGCATTTTACTTCAGGACAGATCTTGAAACATCCTTTGTGGTGATGAATGCCACGCCATTCCTCTTTAAACTGTCATTCCCAGCATAGTAGATCACATGGTTGTCTGATTCAAAGTGGCGAAAAACAGTCCATTTCAGCTCACTAATGCAAGGGATATCAATCTTTATGCATCCCATTTCATTTTTGACAACTTCCAATTTTCCTAGATTCATACTTAGTACATTCCATGTACCGATGATTAATGGATGTCTACAGCTGTTTCTCTTTCATTTGAGTGGTGCCACATCAGCTTTACCTTATCCATATGAGTAAGGCTGGGTTTACTCAGATGATGCAGCTCTTTCCTAGTCCTATTTTGACAGCCTTCTAACCTAACGAGACTATTCATAAATTTTCATGGTAATGTATCAAACAGTGTTTCTTTGCTATTTATAGGGTTTTCCTGGCCAATTCTTTGAGAAGGAAGAGGCCATCCACTTCTCAAAGAATTGGACAGAGAACTTTTATCAGACTTTCATATAATTTGAAGTTTTAGTTATTTTTCTGTA
This sequence comes from Orycteropus afer afer, assembly GCF_000298275.1. Taxonomy (NCBI): domain Eukaryota; kingdom Metazoa; phylum Chordata; class Mammalia; order Tubulidentata; family Orycteropodidae; genus Orycteropus; species Orycteropus afer. The sequence goes on along the minus strand of NW_006921689.1, from coordinate 2,420,726 downwards.
AATCCTCACAAGCATGATTATTGTTTTCATATTATTCCATTTATTCATTCCGCAAAAGCTATTCAGGGTGTGCTATGCTCACAATGCCATTCTAGATGCAGGGCATACAGGAGCAAATAAGGCACAGGAAGTCATTACTCTCAAAGAGTTAACAGTAAATTATATGTATTTATCACAATTATCTTTTGTAAATCCCCTATTTTTTAAAATAAAATTTTATTTTACTATGGCTTTAGTGGAAATTTACACAGCAAATTTGGTTGCCATTGAACAATTTCTATAAAAACTGTTTAATGGCATTAGATACATTTTGACAATATGTCAATATTTTCTTTAATTGCATTCTGATTATTTCATTTCCAATAGTCTCATTTCCCTTTATTCTTATCTTATCATCTTTGCGTTAGAATAATTGTTGACCTTTCAGTCTCATATAGATGGTTTTCTAATGAAGTAATGTACTTTTAGATAAACCTTTAATTTGTGTGCCCTCAGGGATTAATCCACTATTTTTGAACACAGATTTGTTATTTGTTAGTAGCACAAAGAAGTGCCATGAACAACCTTGCATATGTATGTCATTATATATGGCACAGGACTGCGCACTGTTTCATTTTGTTGTGTGTAAGGTCACTTTGAGTTAGAACCAACTTGACGGTACTTAACAACAACAACATACTTGATTAATGTCTTATAATGGGATCTTTGAAATAAGGCATATGGCACGTGCACTTTAAAGTTGTTGGTACAAGTTCCGGCAAGATGGCGGACTAGGCAGAAGTACTGCACAGACCCTCTTCAACAAAGAAAAGGGAAACCAATTAACACAGACACAGAAGATAATCTTGGACCTCTGAGCCTTGAAGGGAAGGATACAGAA
>NW_006921689.1:2413504-2416341 GCF_000298275.1 Orycteropus afer afer | reverse complement strand
GTCTGGAATTGAACCCACACCTGTGGTTTCCAGCCAAACAAGGTACAGGCATGTGAATTAAACATTTACCTCAAGTAGACACATGCCCTGGAGAGAACAATCATGGCAGAAGTAAGGGCTGCTTGTGCACAGGGAGACAGCTCAGGTGGCAGGAGAGTATGGAGAGATGGACACTGGAAAGTGGTAACTCTGGGGAGGAAGTGGGAGGGGAGTTGCTGCATTGTGGTCAATGACATGCAATAATGATTATGTGAACTGCTGTGTGGAAAGTGAATTTGCTCTGTAAATCTTCACCCAAATCAAAATAAAATAAAGTTGTCGGTACATACTGCAAAATTGCTTTTGAGACAAATTTTACAAATACTCACATGGCCAAATGGTATGTCTGAAAGTGGTCAGCATTACACTTCAAGGGAATATAAAGGAAGTTTGTTTTAAGTCTTTGCCTCTTTTATGGTCAAAAAGTAACATCTCAAACTTTCTTTACTGATGTGATTGCAGAGGTTTTCTTAAATCCATTGCTAACTTATATTACTATTATTTAAGCTATATAAAACTTTTGGTTGTTATCAATTAACGGTATATTTAATCAACTTATAAGTGCAAATTGTGTATTTCTATCTGAAATTTTTATATTTTCCTTTTTAACATGATAGCTTTGTTTGCTGAAAGTCCTTTCCTACTTGTGCAAAGTATCACCTTTTTTTAATAAAGAATTATATTGTTATTGCAGTTATTCATTGTACACTCATCTCCTACTCATGGGAACTTTATAACAGAACAAAATGATGCCATCTCCATGATCTTTGATATATTTGAGTCCATTGTTGAGATGTTGTGTCTGTCCATTTCATTGAGAGTTTATCAAATTTTTGCTGACACTCTACTGTATTAAGCAAGATTTCCTTTTATAGTAACTATATAGAGACTTATATATTACATATTTTTGTCTATCTATTATTCTATTGGGGAACCTGGTGGTGTAGTGCCTAAGGCATCTGACTGTTATGCAAAAGGCTGGCGGTTCAAACCCACCAGCCACTCCTCGGAAGGAAGATTGGGCAAACTACTTGCATAGTGATAACACCTCGGAGAAAGCCCAAGGAAGTGTTGCTATGAGTCGGACTAGACTTGAGGGCAGTAAATAAGTAAGAAAGCATTATACTATCGATATATAATTTTCTAATTTAGTTTTCTTCCATATTGTTATCAGCAGCTGCAATAGCAATAGCATAATCTTGTCCCTTAATTTCTAATAATATAATTTATTTCTCCTTTTTGGTTTCACTGCATAAAGTAGAACTTCTAAATGTTCATAATATTGATTATAAGAGCTATAATCTCAATTATATTATAATAAAAACTATTGCAGAGTCAGAGTTTCAATTTTAACTATAATGTTAGCTGTTTATATATATATGGATTTAAGGGGAAAAGTCTTCTTAGTTTTCGAAGATTTTATTTTTACCAGAAACAGGCATAAGAATTGTTAGGCATTAATTTCTCAGTGCTACAAACACTTATGCACTTCACTGTTAACTGAAAGTTTGGAGTTTCCAGTCTACCCAAAGGCAACTTGGAAGAATGTCCTGGTAATCTATGAAAAAATCAGCCACTGAAAACTGTATAGAGCACAGTTCTACTCTGACACACATGGGCTCACCATGAGTAGGAGTCAAAGCCATGGCAACTAATTTTTGGTTTATTCAAACATTAACAAAGACCTCTATGATGGCTTTTCCTTTGGTTCATTGATGTTGTCATTGTTAAGTGCTGTTGAGTCAATTCTGAATAGCAACCCTATGCACAACAGAACAAAATACTACCTGGTGGTGAAACATCCTCACAATTGTTGCTATGTTCAGCCCATTGTTGCAGGAACTGTGTCATTCCATCCACTTGAGGTGCTTCATCTCTTTCAATGACCCTCTAATTTATCAAGTATGATGTCCTCCAGGCTCTTGTCCTTCCTGATAACATGTTCAAAGTACATGAGTCAAGTGTGGGAAATGGCATCGTGCCTATAGCCCACACATTTGTTCCCTCTAGCATCTTAATTTCTGAGAAATTAGGTGTAACCGGTAGAAGCAGGAATTCTTGAGTTGTAACAGCTGAATAAGAAAGAGAGTGCCAGTTTTAGTGGAGAGGAAGAAAAAGAGCAATTTAAACAGTCAGGAAAAATAAACGAAACTGCCTGGCTGGTCGGGAGATGAAGAGGCAGAGAAGTGGAAAATTTATTAGCAACACAGGGCAGAGCGGCAGAGTGAAGGAGGAAAACAAGGGGGAGGGCACCCCTGAGCCCAGCAAGGCTTTAGGGACTTGGAGTATCCACACCAGGAGCTTCTGACTATAACCTTGGGAGCTGAGCTGAGTAAGTGGATAAACTCACTGAGAAACAAAGCAGAAACTCCCTTGGACTCTTCCACAGCCACTTTTTAGGACAGAGTGGATTGAGGTATGGGGTTTTTGAAGTTTTCAGTCCCAAGTGAAAAGTCATGCTCCCTAATCACTGGGGTCTCTTGTCAATTTTGAACCACGGGTCTGTGACTGACAGCAAAATGTCATTATTGGTTGATGTCCTAAGCAGTCTCAAAACAAACCCCCAGTATCTACCAAAATGTAGAAAACAGGGATTTGCTATGGGTGCTTTTTTTTTCTGTTTTTCTTTATCTTTTCTTTCTCTTTTTCCCCCCTTCTCTCCTGCCTCATCCAATAGAAGAAGTACATTAAACCACCACAACACTTGCTCATCCCAACTCCAAATCCCCTTCCTGATGAACACAGACCTGCATCCACATTTTCCAACAGTGATTCTATCAACACACACACACATACAC
>NW_006921689.1:2410332-2413284 GCF_000298275.1 Orycteropus afer afer | reverse complement strand
AAAAAAAAAAAAACAGGAAAAGACGATAGAAATAAAACTAAAAGCTAAACATTTATCAAACATAGAAGAAGAGGCAGTAGAATTATCTGAGAAAGAATTTAGAAGATATGTATATAGTACTCTATAAGAGCTCAAGGAAACCACAAACAGAATCAAGAAAAACACAGACAGTACCCTGGAATAATTCAGTAAAACCGTTCAAGAACAAAATAACAAGATAAATACACAATCAGAACTCATACATAAACAATAGTTAGAAATGCAGAAGATGAATACTAAAATTACAGAGTTAGACAACACAGTGAGAGGACAAAAGAGTAGACTAGAACTGGCTGAAGAATGCATTTCCCAACTAGAAGATAAAACCCTTAACACCAGCCTGTATGAGGAAAAATCAGAACAAAGATTTAAGAGAAATGAATAGAACTTCAGAGTTTTATGGGTTGACATGAAAAGAAACAACATACACCTCACTGGAATACCAGAACAGGAGGAGGCAAAAAAAAAAAAAAAAACTGAGAAAACTGTGGAAGACTTATAACAGAAAATTTCCCCTATATCATGAAGGAAGAAAAGATGTTTGTCCAAGAATGAACTCAATGAACCCCATACAGGATAGATCCCAAGAAAAAGTCACCAAGACATATTATAATCAAGCTCTCCAAAACCAAAGACAAAGAAAGAGTCTTGCAAGCAGCTTGGGAAAAAAGAAGTGTCACCTACAATGGACAGGCAATAAGGCTGAGTTCTGATTGCTCAGCAGAAACCATGCATGCAAGAAAGCAATGGGACAGCATATATAAAACACTAAAGGAAAAGAACTTTGAACCAAGAATTTTATATCCAGCCAAATTGCCCATCAAACATGAGGATGAAATCAAGACATTTTCATACAAACAGAAATTAAGGGAATTTGTGAAAAACCAGACCAACTCTACAAGAAATGCTAAAGGGAATCCTTTCAATAAAGAACCCACAACAGAGAACAACACATTAAAACCAGGACACTGGACATCAACAATTAAAAAAACAAACTAGAAATAGACTCTCAGAATAAGCACATAAAACATTGCACACAAAGAAATAACGGAATCAACCTGGAAACACCAGCAACAAAGCAAATAGAAGGAATAAGTTCTAATTACAGAACTTTCAAATGGAAAAGAAGACAGGACAATGTCTTTACAGAACTGACTGTTCCAAAATTAAAGAGATAAGAATTCACTTCAGGGTAGCCACAAAGAAAATTAACAATTCCCCTAAGCAAACTCAGAAAGAAGAAAAACACATAGGCTTAGAAAGCACAAAAGCAACAGTAAAGAAGAAAAGGGAAGAAACACTTGATAACAAAATGAGCTCAGTGCAGAAAAATATTTGGAACAAGGAGTCCACCAACAACACAACAAACACAACAGAATGACAGCAATAAATTCATACCTAACACTAATTACACTCAATGTGAATGGACTAAATGCACCAGTCAAGAGAAAGAGTGGCAGATTGGATAAGAAAAGAAGACTCATCAATACGCTGCCTACAAGAGACCCACCTTAGACACAAAGATAAAAACAAATTAAAAATTAAATGGTGGAAAAAATATACCAAACTAATGGTAACCTAAAAAGAGCAGGAGTGGCAATATTAATTTCTGATAAAATGGATTTCAAGGTGAAAAACAGCATAAGGGACAGAGAAGGACACTATATGATGCTAAAAGGGTCAATTGACCAAGAAGACATTACCATAATAAATATCTATGCACCCAATGAAAGTGGTCCAAAATATATGAAGCAAATATTAACTGAATTGAAAGGGAAAACAATTCTGCAATAGTGGTAGATTTTAACACACCGCTTTCAAGGAGGACAGATCAACTAGAAAAAAAGCTCAACAAAGATATAGAAGAACTCAACAACACAATCAACCAACTTGACTTCATAGACATAGACAGAGCACTCCACCCAACAAAAGTATACTTCACATTCTTCTCCAGTGCACATGGGTCATTCTCCAGAATAGATTATATGTTAGGACATAAAACAAGCTTCAATAAATTCAAAAACATTGAAATACTGTGAAGCATCTTCTTGTACAACAATGCTATAAATTGGGAAAAAAATCTAGGGGCCCTAATTTACAGCATAAATAGACTATCAAGCATAACCTAGAATGCACAGGAAGTGGAAGAGAAGCTAGATGACTGGGACCTTTTAAAAATTAAATTCTTATGTGCATCAAAAGACTTCATCAAAAAGAGAAGCTACAGATTGGGAGAAAATATTTGCCTATGACATACCCAACAAAGGATTTGTCTCCAAAATCTATAGAAAACTGCAATACCTCAACACCAACATTCAAAAAATTCAACCTCAATATTCAAAAATGGGCAAGAGACATGAAGAGATACTTCACTAAAGATGATATGCTGGTGGCCAACAAACACATGAGGAACTGCTCTCAATCATTAGCCATAAAAGAGATGCAAATCAAACAACAATGAGCTATCATCTCATCCCAGAAATAATAGCAAAGTTCAACAGGACAGAAAATAACAAATGTTGACGAGGCTGCAGAGAGATTGGAACTCTCATACACTGCTGGTGGGACCATGAAATGGTACAATCATTGTGGCAAATTGTATGGCATTTCCTTAAAAAACTGAAAATAAAAATACCATTTGAATCAGCAATTCCATTACTAGGAATATATCCTAAAGAGGTGAGAGACAGGATGCAAACAGACATAAGCACACTCATGTTCATCGCAGCACAATTCACTATAGCAAAGAGATGGAAACAACCTAAATGCCCATCAGCAGATGAATGGATAACCAAACTATGGTACATTCACACAATGGAATACTATGCTACATTAAAGAACAATGAAAGACACACAAACCATCTCACAATGTGGATGAACCTGGAGGACATTATGCTGAGTGAAATAAGTAAA
>NW_006921689.1:2381452-2409098 GCF_000298275.1 Orycteropus afer afer | reverse complement strand
CCAACAGAATTAACCTAAATCCCATCACAGAGTTGATTGCCAGTCATTGTAGGGAATGACTACTACCAGCTGCCCAGCCAAGTTGATACCTGACCTTAACTACCACACCACCCCAAACAGGCATGGATAATGGGATTTACGAAACACCACTGAATGGAGGACAATGGCTAGAAGGGCCATATCAAGCAATTCACTGCATTGCACCCCCTGGCTCTTCTAGCCATTAGGAAGGGAATTTACTTTGTAGGTTACCAGGGAGGAGAGGAAAGGGGGAGGAATAATTTTTGGCTAGTTGGGGTCACATGCTGAGTTGGGTAAGGGGAGGTATGGTGCGGAAAGAGTCTATGACCAGCATGATAACATTGGGAAAAGGGAGGAAACCAAATTGTGCACATAAGATATAGACAACAGAGCCCAATACCAGTATATCCACAATACTGTGTTACTATTAACACCAAACGCCAGGCTACAGATAAAACACATGGACAACTGAGAAGATCATATGGAGGTCAGTGAACAGGATTATACTCTAGACCAAAGATAGATTAAGCTGAGGCTAATAATCTTGCACTGATACTAGTGATACAAAATACCCACAATCATTACAGAAGCAACAGAAGACAGATACAGAGCAATCCTCACAGACAGCCAGACACTGTGGGAGAGAGAACCACCGGGCTTGCCAACTCAGGACCATGGTATTGGGAAACACTGGGCTCAATTGCACAACAAATTAAAGAGGAAAATTGTCACATTCATTATCAAAAAGAACATTTCAAGACCGATTCTGAAGTACAATGCTGTCAGTGATAGGATAACATACACCATACACCTACAAGGAAGACTATTTAACACAGCTATTATTCAAATGTATGCACCAACCACTAATGCCAAAGATAAACTGAATATTTTTACCAACATCTGCAGTGTGAAATTGATCAAGCATTCAATCAAGATGTATTGATAATTACTGGTAATTGGAATGTGAAAGTTGGAAATGAAGAAGAAGTGTAGTTGGAGCACATAGAAACAAAACAGGAAATCACATGATAGAATTTTGCAAGACTTATGGCACAACAAAATACATAAAAAACACGTAAAAATTTTCTTCTACTACCTACATTGGTGAGTAACAACCGGGGTCTTAAAAGCTTTCAAGTGCCTATCTAAAATGCAGTTAATGGTCTCCTGTGGTCAGAAGCAAAGAAGAGTGAAAAAGAAAAAACAATGACATTTGGAAACAATCAGCCCTAGGATGTGATGGATCTCAAGACCAGAACTAGATGGTACTTGGCTACCAACCACTCAGGATGGGATCAAAACTAGAGATCCTGGATAGAGTGGGAGGAAAAACGTGGAACAAAATCCAAAAAGACAATAATAATCAGAATTATTGGTCGGATGGAGTCTGGTGGGACCCCCAAGACTATGGCCCTGGGATACATTTCAGGCCTGGGACAAAACTCACTTCCAAGGGCTGGCAGCCCAATTGTAAGTAAGTACGACCACTCAACCCAGGGCAATACACCCACATAATCTACAGATATACATCCCTTGGAGCAATCGGCAATGGGGCACAAGAGAGGACCTACAAATTGGTTTTTGCATTCAACTGTTCATGAATGTTCAATTTCATGACATTGAATGCAGTCCCCACAAAGGAATAGCACTCTTCCCATGTCCTCCCTGTGTTTACAATTTCCATTTGTCCTTTTTTCCTATCCATTCCTGCCTTCTGAGCTTTACCTCTGGGAAAATTCTGCCTTTGTGATCTTGTATGGTTGGTTGTTCTAAAGAGTGCATACTTCCCTGGTGTTATTGTACATCCCATAGACCTGTTTGGCTGAAAGTTAAGCCAGGAGGGTCATTTGGGTTCCTGATTGCTGCTTCATGGCTACTGATTGCAGATCCAACTCAAATGAAATCTTTGACAACTTCAATCTTTCCTCCATTTACCATGATGTTGCCTACTGGTCCAGTTGTGAGGATTTTTCTTTTCTTTGTGTTGAGGTGTCATCCATAATGAAGGAGGTAGTCTTTGATCTTCATCAATATGTGCTTTAAGTCTTTTTCACTTTCAGCAGGAAAGGCACATCTACACATTGCAGGTTGTCAATGAGTCTTCCTCCAATCCTGATGCTGTGTTCTTCTTCATATAGTACAGCTTCTTGGATCATTTGTTCAGCATACAGATAGAATAAGAATGATGAAAGGATACAACCTGACAGATACCTTTTCTGATTTTAAGCCATGTAATATCCTGTTCTGGTCTAATGATTCTATGTACAGATTTCTCATGAGCACAATTAAGTGTTCTGGAATTCCTATTTTTCACAACCTTAACCATAATTTATTGTGATCCACATAGTCAAATGCCTTTACATAGTCAATAAAATGCATGTAAAAATCTTTCTGGTATCCCCTGATTTTAACCAAGATCCATCTGAATTTAGCATGATATCCCTCATCCCATATGCTCTGCTGAATCAGCCTTGAATTTCTGACAGTTCCATGTTGATGAACTGTTGAAATCGTTTTTTAATTATCTTCAGCAACATTTTACTTGTGAGTGATATAAATGATATTGTTCGATAATTTCTATGTTCTCTTGGATCATCTTTCTTTGAAATGGGCACAAATGTGGATCTCTTCCAGTTGGTTGGCCAGGTCTTCCAAATTTCTTGGCTTACATGAGTGAGCACTTCCAGCATTACATCAGTTTGTTGAAACATTTAAATTAGTATTTTGTCGATTCCTGGAGCCTTGTTTTTCCACCAGTACCTTCAGTGAAGCTTGGACTTATTCATTCAGTGCTATCAGTTCTTAATTATATGCTACATCCTGAAATAGATCAATGTCAACCAATTCTTTTTGGTACAGTGACTCTGTGTAGCCCTTCTATCTTACCTTTCATGCTTCCTGCATCATTCAACATTTTTCCCATGGAATGCTTCAATATTGCAACTCAAGGTTTGAATATTTTCTTCAGTTCTTTCAGTTTGGGAAATGCCAAGTGTGTTAATCCCTTATGTTTTGCTACCTCTTGGTGTTTGCACATTTCATTAAATGCTTTACTTTGTCTTCTTGAGCCACCCTTTGAAATATTCTGTTCAGCTCTTTTATTTCACAATTTCTTCTATTCAGTTTAGCCTACTCCATGTTCAAAAGCAAGTTTCAGAGTCTCTTTTGAGTTCCATTTTTGTTTTTCTTTATTTTCTTTCTTTTTAATGACCTTTTGCTTTCTTCATGTGTAATGTCCATGGTGTTATCCCACAATTTATCTGGTCTTTTGTCATTACTCTTCAATGTGTGAAATTTATTCCTGAGATGGTCTCTAAGTTCAGGTGGAATTTTCTCAAAGTCTTTTTTTCACTCTTGTGGACTTCTAATTTTCTTCACCTTCAACTTCAACTTGTATACAAGGAATTGATGGTCTATTCCACAGTCAGCCCCTGGTCTCATGCCAACTGATGATATTGTGCTTCTCCATTGATTCTGTCCACAGATGTAGTCAATTTGATTCCTGTGTATTCTACCTGGTGAGGTCCATGTGTATAGTCACTGTTTATGTTCTTAAAAAAAAAAGGTATTTGCAATGAATAAGTCTTGCAAGATTCTATCATATGATTTCCTGTATTGTTTCTATGTGCTCCAACTATGCTTCTTCTTTTTCATTTCCAACTTTCACATTCCAATCACAAGTAATTATCAATACATCTGAATGAATGCTTGATCAATTTCAGACTGCAGATGTTGGTAAAAATATTCAGTTTATCTTTGGCATTAGTGGTTGGTGTGTACAGTTGAATAATAGCTGTATTAAATAGTCTTCCTTGTAGGTGTATGGTGTATGTTATCCTATCACTGACAGCATTGTGCTTCAGGATCGATCTTGAAATGTTCTTTTTGATAATGAATGTGACAAAATCCCTCTTTAATTTGTCTTTCCCAATATAACAGATCATATGATTGCCCAATTCAAAATGGCCAATATCAGTCCATTTAACCTCACGAATGCCTAGAGTATTGATCTTCATGCATTCCATTTCATTTTTTGACAAATTCAAATTTTCATAGATTCATGCATTACATATTCCATATTCTAAGTATTAATGGATATTTTCAGCTGTTTCTTCTCATTTCAAGTAGTGCCATACTGGCAAGTGATGGTGCTGAAAGCTTTAGTCTATTCAAGCAATTAAAGTTGACTATACCTTGGGGTAGTAGTTCTTCCCCCCTCATATTTTGAGTGCCTTCCAGTCTGAAAGGCTTGTCTTCCTGGCACTATATCAGAAAATGTTCCACTGCTATTCATAAAGTTTCCATTGGCGATTTTTTTCAGATGTAGATTGCCGGGCCCTCTTTCCTACTTTGTCATAGTCTGGAAGCTCTCCTGAAAACTATCCACTATGGGTAACCCTGCTGGTATTTGAAATATCACTGGCCTAGCTTCCAGCATCACGATACATAAGCCGCTACAGTGTGATAAGCTGACAGAAAAATGGTGGCTCATTGATAGCATGTGATATTAATCAAATTTCTAAATGTAAATTCTCATCTTCATATCATAAATACATTATTGATTAAATTTTATTATATTTTAATATGCTGCTGGTTTTCATTTGCTGGTAGTTTGTTTTAAATGTTTGTATCTATATTCCCACATGCACTTGGTATATAGTTTAATTTTCATTTGTCGTCTTTATGAAGTTTTGGGGATTCAGGTTTTCAGAGCTTCATGCAGTAAATTTGGAAGGATTCAACAAATTTTCTGTCTTCTAGTGAAAATTTAAAATTCTAATTATTTTAATTGGTTTTAAATCACTCTCTGTATACTACCATCTGTAAGTCAAAACTTTCATCAAAAATAGGAGAGTATCTGTAAATATTTGGGGGAATAGTGAAACTCTATATATGACTTGTTTCCATGATGACTAGAAAAGAATTGGAACTAGGATTATCCTAAATTTTCTCACAATTTTCTAAAAATAATAAAAGTTAAATTTCTCCTGGAGTTCAAATCTCTCATCAATAGCAGAGAAGCACATTTCAGTGCCAAAGAAATTCTCCACACCTAGAAAACCAACACTTACTGTTACTTTAAAATATGTGGAATATTATTTTGTATGGCACTGAATTCAGTCTCAGCAAACTAATAACTGTAAATATAGGCATGTATTTTTATATATTTTTTTATTTACATGGGTCAGAAGATTTCTGTTTAATATAAACCCCAACATGCACCAAATTTAAAACATAATTAACAGCACAGATTTTATACCTGCTCTCCCACATAAGCATAATTGTGTATGTATAATTTTTATCTATGCTATTTATCTTTGTTATCTATACTATTAATCAACAGTGTAACACTTCTAGTCTAAAGTCACATTAAATGGATTTATTTTGCAGTATTAAAAATGATAATTTTACTAACCAAAAAAAAACTCACTGCCCTGGAGTCGGATCTGACTCATAATGACCCCTCCTTGGGTTTCTGAGGCAGTATCACTATGGAAGTAGACTGCCCAATCTTTCTTCCAAGGAGTGGCTGGGGGTTTGAAGCGCTGGCAGTCTGGTTAGCAGTCAAATGCCTTAGACACTATGCCAACAGAGCTCCCATAATTTTACTAGTTCCTTTTGAATAAATAATGTGATTTGTACATCTTATATAATTGTTCCTCAGCATTAATTATTCCCCAACAGTTAATTACTGTGAATGCATGTTAACTAACATGAAGGTGAGGTATCATTTAAGTATTTGGTGGACTGTGTTTAATAACGGCTTCTCCAAAAATTTGCACTTATTTCAAGGTGCTACTTTCTTCTTAATGTCTTTTAATATTCTATAACTTCTCATGGAACAAGCTTTGAGTGAGTGCCTGACTGTGGCATGACAAACTTAATTAGAAAAGAAATGTGATGCTATTGAACTTATGAGAACATAACATTTTCAAAGTTTCAACTGGTGACTTTCAAACTTTTCAGGAAAACACAATATTGCATTCTTTGTCTTGAAAGTCATAGACTATTTGTACATTTGTGTGCGTACATGACTGACGTCATGTATCTGGCTCAATGAACAATGCCAAGTTATCAAGGCATCCATGGGAACTGTTTTTATGGAATTCATTCAATTATTTCCTCTAGCACATATTTCCTTAACATTTTCTTCCATTTAAAAAAGTAGAATGGTTTCAATGTTATTTCAGAATTTCTCTATTTTACTTGAACAAAATAATGAACTCCTTTCACATATTTTGAGTCTCAGTTTTTTTGTTTCTAAATGGAGGCAGTTGGAGTCAGTGATTTCCAAGATTTAATCTCCATATCACAACCTAAAATTTGCAGTTGATAGAAGATACTGACATTGCATATCATACTAATGACTTCAGTGAGGCAGTCCTGGATGTGAATTCAGGTTTCATTGTTTACCTGCATTCATTTGTAGTCAATTTACTTAAATCTTCAACTCTTGAGTTTATACATATAGAAAATAAGGCAGTAATTGAAACTACTGCACAGGATTGTAGAGAATTTAAGTAAGGTAACTTGTAAAAGAAAATTCACATTAACTAGCACATGGTGAATGATCAATAAATGTTATTATTGTGATGATTATTACCCTTCCTTGAACATTCATGGGATGTTTGTGATCAAGTACTGATATCAGGGAGCATAGTATATCCTACAAAGTATTTTTTAAAACTAAAATCATAATCTGATTTCGTGTTACTAAGTAATTTTAGTTAAATTTTACTCATCTATCATAACATTTCTCATATGCACAATATTCAGAGACATTCAACAAATCCTTATTCTATTCTCTAAATCATTATTATAAGACTACTAGAATGCTACAGACATATTATGCTTAATTCTGAATAAGCCCTTTTGATATGTTTGTGATTTCATCTTGCAAAAATTAAAATAATGAGTTCTGAGTTAAAGTTATGTGGCTTTTCACTGGGCTGAGTAGTTATTTAATGAATTGTCACAAATCAGGCAAAGTCCACATGGAAGAACAATTCTAAAAAAAATACTGAATTTTAGTTTTATCTATTAAAATTGTGTCCAGAATTTTAAAAAAGAGATAGTAGGTATGCAAAGGAGCTCTAGTGGTGTAGTGGTTAAGGCATTTGCTGCTATCCTAAAGGTCAGTGGTTTGAACTCACCCACTGCTCTACAGAAAAAAGATGAGGCAATCTGCTTCCATAAAGTTGTAGAGCCTTGGAAACACAAAAGGGTTTGTTATGATTCAGAATAGACTCGATAGCAGTGAGCTTGGTTTGGTGTGAAGGTATGCAAATAAAATTTACAAATGAAACTGAAATGGATATAAATATCCAGAGAATATTTAGAATTATTAGAGGTCTTATTCAGGCTTGATAAAGATCAAAGACTGTAGCATTTATTATGGATTACACTTAAGCATAAATTTAGAAAACAAAAATCTTCACAACTAGGTCAATAAGTAACATCACAATAAATGGAGAAAAGAACAAAGTAGTCAAGGATCTCATTTTACTTGGACCCACAATCAACACCCATGGAAGCAGCAGTCAAAAAATCGAATGATGTACTTGGCTTGGGTAGACCTGCTACAAAAGACCTCTTTAAAGTGTTAAAGGGCAAAGATTTCACTTTGAGAACTAAAGTATACCTGATGCAAACCACAGTATTTTCAATCACCCCATATGTATGTGAAAGGTGGACAATGAACATGGAAGACCAAAGAAGGATTGATACATTTGAATTATGGCATTGGTGAAGAATATTGAATATACCACAGACTTCCAGAAAAATGAACAAAGTTCTCATGGAAATACAGCCAGCATGTTCCTTAGAAGCAAGGATGGAGAGATTTCATCTCACTTTGGACATGATATCAGGAGTGACCAGTCCCTGGAGAAGGACATCATGCTTCATATAGGGTCAGTGAAAAAGAGGAAAACACTTAACAAGCTGTATTGACATGGTGGCTGCAACAATAGGCTCACACATGGCAACAATTGTCAGGATGGCACAGGATCAAGCAGTGTTTCATTCTGTTGCACACAGGGTTGCTGAGTCAGAACCAACTCAATAGCATTTAACAATAACAATCATGCTATAAAAAATGGCAAATTGAACAAATGAAACATAAAAAGGAAAATCAAATACTAAAGCCTAAGCGTACTGTCAAGTAAATTTGATGAGAGAGACATCCCTATTAGCTGCATGTTTAAAAAAAAAATAATAATTGAAGTTAGGTTGACTATAAGCTCAACGGAAGATGAATCCATTTCCCCTTTTCAGGGGAGCGGACCCTACATATAACACAATCATAGCCTTTATTATAATTAAAGACTAGGATACGAAGAATGCTGCTTAAGCACCACATTATTCTATGCTGGCGAAGCCACACAGAATCGACTCAATGGTAATTGGTTTTTAAACAGTTCTGGGTAGCACATTTTCAATATTACATTGAACTGGCAGTGAAAGAATGTTGGATAAATCTCAACAGAACAGACATAGGACTGAAAATTGAACAGTTGAAATTAAAAAAAAAAAAAAAAAAAACACCCTACATATATTTATCATGAAGAACCAAAATTAGAGGGATTGAGGCAGGTTCCAAACCTTGGTGAAGGAGGAATGAATAAAAACTATTAATTCTGTAACATACCCTAACTATTACAGATTATTTCTTCCCCAAAAGCATTGTCTTAAATCTAAAGTCATGAAAAATCCAACAAGTTACTGACAAATCACAAACATGGTGTTTGGAGTTTTCTTAATACCAATTTCATTTCTGTGATAAATGGCATTAAGTAGAAAAGAAAATGTAAAGCATGTATATAAAAATACATATTATGGTAAATTAATGGAAAGGATATGTTGTTGTTGTTAGGAGTCATCTAATCAGCTCCAACTCATACTGACCCCATGCACAACAGAACAAAACACTTCTTGGTCCTGCACCATCTTCACAGTCCTGGCTATGCTGGAGTCCATCATTGCAACCTCTGTGCCAATCTTCCTCATTGAGGGTCTTCCCCTTTTTTGTTGACCCTCTACTTTACGAAGCATGAAATCCTTCACCAGGGAATGATCCCTTCTTACAACCTCACCAAAGTAGGTGAGAAGAAGTCTGGCCACTCTCACTTCCAATGAGCATTCTGGCTGTACTTTTCCCAGGACAGATTTGTTCATTCTTCTGGCAGTCCACTGTATTTTCAGAATTCTTCACCAACACCACAATTCAAAGACATCATTTCTTGTTCATTCTTCCTTATTCATTGTCCAGGATATGAACCGTTTGTTTGTTTTTTGCTTTTTGTTTTTAGGACTGAGGAGCAGAAGGAATAAGACTTTTAATAGTTATGGCAGGAATGCCGGTAAAATCCTGATGTTCGTGATCTTCTGAAGAAATTAACTATAATTTCTACTTCCCACTTTCTAGTTACATGGCAATACTTGATCTGTGGCTTTTTCAAAGTTCTTCATCGTGGAAGTTTCAAAGGTCTTCTGTAAATGGGCCAACCACAGTATCTCATTATAGATCAATTATGTTTTATAATTATTAGATTGAAACCAAGTATAATGTTCAAATTTTTAAATGGCAGTAAGATAGATGCTAGGCGCTCTGCTGGCACCATGGTTAAGCAATCAACTAACCAAAACGTTGGTGGTTGGAAACTACCCAGATACTCTAGCTCTGGGAGAAACTCCTGGCAATCTGCTCCCATAAAGATTACTGCCAAGAAAACACTTTGAGGGCAGTTCTATTCTGTTACACAGTCACTATGGTTCAAAATCAACTCTGTCACCCAACAAAAACAACAACAATATAGATGCACTGCTGATCACTGAACAGTTGGACAGATATAAACAGCAGGATTCTGAAAGCCCCTCGTGATGCCTGTTTTTAACCCTTTCCATTGCTGGGTTAATCTCCAGAGAGTTCTAAAGAAGAATCCTTGATAGGCTTGGGTTCTAGGAAGCTATCATTGGCCAACTGATAATCAAAGTGTGTCGTTTCAGCAATTGATAACTGGACTGGGTATATAGCAGCTATTAGCCCTGTGCAGAGAGTCCCCTGGTTACAAACAAGATCCTTTTCTGTGTTTTGGTGTTTAAATTACATTTATAGGTGAACTGGAACAAGTACATATGCTTATTGTTTAGCTTTACTCTAGCGCAAGAGAGACTTGAAGACTTTTCAGTGATTGAAAACCGACAAATGCAGCAAGTGAAGGTGATTATGATGAAGACTTTGTGGCAAGTAGGAGTTGGTTCAATCATTTCAAAATGAGGGCAAATTTACCTAACATTAAAGGACAAACGGTGGTGCAGTGCCTAATTCATTGACTGCTAACCAGAAAGTTAACAGTCCAAACCCACCAGCGGCTCTGCAGAAGGAAGATGGAACAATCTACTTCCATAAAGATTTACTATTTTGGAAACCCAATGAGGGTCACTATGAGTCAGAATCAACTCAATGGCAGTGAGTTTGTTTTTGTGGTTTTAGAAGTTGTCCATAGTTGGACATTTATAACCCTGGGACTACTTGTATGTATCCACACAAATAACATTTTATAAACTGGAGAAGGTGGACCAAGTAAAATTCTTCTATGTGGGAAATGGAAAAATTAAGAGAAGTTATGTACCCACATTGCAGATATTTGAAGAATATAACTTTAAATTCAATGTAAAAGTACATTCTATCTTAAAGAAATAGTATTTTAACTTTTGTTGTTGTTGTTGCTTTATGAAATGTCACTTCATCAGAAAAACTTTCCTGACTACCTTCTTGTAAATAAAATAAGCTTCCATAAGCAGTTAGTGGTTACCAGGGATAGTGAAAAAGGTGAAAGTGGTGTTTTTACTTGTTTTATTATTGGTTTCTTTTCCACATTGAATATATTAGTTAATAGTGGTAGGGTAATTTGGAAAAAGAATGTAATCAATGTTGCTGCAGTGTACATGTAGAATTTGAAGACATATATGTATAGCACTATAATAAAAATAAGTAAGGTGGTTTTATAGCCATCACCTCTTTGCTTCCTTCACATTCACGTGTCTGTTTTCCTTATCACTTATCACAGCTCGTAATATTTTTAATTAACATATCTGTTTGTTTAGTTGTCAGGGTTTGGGGTTTGGTTTTCACTTGTACTTTGTTTGATTGGATTCTCTGGGTGGTGCAAATGATTAATGTGCTTGGCTGCTAATAGGTTGGTGGTGCTACAACACCCAGAAATGCCTCAGAAGAAAGGTCTGGTGATCTGTATCTGAAAAGTCAGTCATAGAAACCCTACCGGTACACGCTTCTACTCTAACATGTATGGTCATCATGAGTTTAAATAATTCATTGGTAACTTATTTATTTGAGTGTGTGTATGTGTGCATGTGTGCATGCATGCATGTGTGATTTTACCCTGGTTTCCACTAGAATGCAAACTTCTTGAAACCAGGTCCATTTTTGCATTTATTCATATTTGTATTTCCTTTTGTTTTCATGGTTCTGAAACATAGATGATCAATAGGTAACTGAAAGAAAAAATGACTCTCTATCACTAACCAAAATTATTCATTCCATGCTCTATGCATCAGTTTCTTTGCTTATTTATTTACCTCTGTGGTGAAGTAGTTAAAAAGTACTTGGCAGCTAACCAAAAGGTCAGTGGTTCAAACCACAAGACAGTCCATGGTAGAAAGATGAGGCAATCTGCTTCCATAAAGATTACAGCTTTGGAAACCCCTATAGTGCAGTTCTACTCTGTCCTATAAGGTCACAATGAGTTGGAATCAACTTTACAGCAGTGGACTTGGAAAAGGGGGTAAGGGGAGCTTAGCAATTAACATTGTTTCTCATTTTTTCATGACTTGAGTTACTGGAACATAAAGGGAACATCTCATTTGTCATTATTCCACTACCCAATGCCACGCTTACAGATGGGCTTTATTAAATGTTAGCTGAAATGACTATGGAAGACTGAAAAAACAGTTCTATTTCTTTTCTGCAACAAAGACATGACAATTTGGCCAGACTTTGAGATGTTTAACTACTGGAAGACTGGATGTCAATCTCAAAATGTTGGGTTTCTTCCAGGATCATATGAGCTACAAAAAAATAAGAAAAGAATGCAAACTCTTTCTGGCTGGAAGTGTGGTCTTACTCTCAAAGTCATATGAGAAGTCCAGCAGCAAGTCAATAACAAATCACGTTGTTTTCTGAGTCTTCCTAATTATATATTTCAAACACTATGTATTAGGCGACTAAAAATAGTAAAATGACCTAATTCTAATGACTCTTCTAATTTCTTGAAAATTGTGTAATCAATTATTTTGAGCTGCTTAGGAGGAGCTTAAATCTTTCTACATCTCAGATAAGCAACAAGGACGATTGATTGTCTCCTAGAAGCCTTTAGATTTTTCATAGATAGGAGAATTGAGTTGATTCTCTGAGAGTTTGACAGCATCCATAAGGATGAATGTGAAATGTAGGTGAAAATCCTACCTTGAGGTAAATGCTGGCTGGGAGAGAGGCCCTCTAATTTGGCTATTGTTGTTATCATATGTTGGCTTCAAACAAGTGGTACCAGCTGGTTCCTTGCACTTGCTTTGAGGAACAACAAGGAATTCTGGTGGAGCAGTGCTTAAAGCATTTGGCTGCAAACCAAGAGATTAGCAATTTGAATCCACCAGTCACTCTGCAGGAGAAAGATGAGACAGTACACTTCCATAAATATTTACAGCCTTGAAAATCATACAAAGCTGTTCTTTTCTGTCCTACAAGGTCACTATGAGTCAGATTTGACTCAACGGTTTGTTTTTTGGTTTGGTTAGGGTTGCTCTGACTTAAAATTGACTGGAGCATGTGTGTGTGTGTGTGTGTGTGTGTGTGTGTGTGTGTATGTGTGTAAGGAGCAATAACTGAATCAGCTTTATACATATCAAATTATCCACATTCTTTTGTTTGAGAATAATCTGGGAGAATGGTAAGTAATACATCTTCATCTGTCAATTTTA
Source organism: Orycteropus afer afer (assembly GCF_000298275.1). NCBI lineage: Eukaryota > Metazoa > Chordata > Mammalia > Tubulidentata > Orycteropodidae > Orycteropus > Orycteropus afer. The sequence goes on along the minus strand of NW_006921689.1, from coordinate 2,396,078 downwards.
AAAAGTCACATTGCTTCAAAATATAAAAAATATTATGATCATGGGGAGGAAGAGTATGTGCCTTGAAGACCCTTGATTAGGTTGCTAGAGTAGCAAATAAAAAAACACAGAATGCCCAAAAGAAAAAAGAAAAAGGAAAAAAAAAAAAAAAACCTACTACCAAACTGATTCCAACTCTCTCATCTTTCTCCTGAAGAGAGGCTGGTGGATTTGAACCACCAACTTTTTTGGTTAGCAGCCCAATGTTTTAACCACTACACACCAAAGCTCCTTAGAGAATGCCCAAATAAATTGAAATAGCATGGACTCATCCCATACAATGTTGTTATAATAAAAAATTATTTGTTGTTTGTCTAAAATTTTAAGTTGGACATCTTATAGTTTATGGAGCAACCTTATGTACTAAGTTCAAATTCCAATATTTCTACGACCTATCTTGTGCTCCACCATTCATCTGTCAGTTTGTCACACTGTGGTGGCTTGCTTGTTTCTGTAAGGCTGGAGGCTATGTCACCAATATTTTAAATGCTAGCAGGGTCACCCATGGTGGACAGGTTTCAGGAGAGCTTCCAGACTAAGACAGAATCTGAAGGGCCATCTACTTCTCAAAGAACTGCCTAGTGAAAACCTTGTGAACAGCAGTGAAACACTGTCTGATATAGTGCTGGAGGGTGAGCCCCTCAGGTTAAATGACATAAAACAGAAAATGCAATGTACTGCCATGGAGTCAGATCCAACTCATAGTGACCCTTCCTTGGGTTTCCAAGCAGTTTCCCTATGAAAATAGATTGCCCAACCATCCTTCTGAGGAGTGGCTAGTGGGTTTGAACCACCAGCCTTCTGGTTAACAGTCAAATACCTTAGGCACTACGCCACCAGAGACTGGGGAAGAGCTGCCTCCTCAGAGTAGAATCAACCTTAATAACATGGATGGAAGAAAGCTTTCAGGACCTCCATCTGCTGATGTGACATGACTCAAAATGGGAAGAAACAGCTGTAAACATGCATTAATAATTGCAACATGGAATGTGTGAAGTATAGATCCAGGAAAACTGAAGTTGTCAAAATGAAATGGAACTCAAAAAGATCGATATCTTAGGCATTAGTGAGCTGAAATTGACTGGTTTAGGCCATTTTGACTCAGACAACCATATGATCTATTATGCCAGAATGACAAATTTAAGAGGAATGTCATGGTTTTCATCTTCATAAAAATGTTTCAAGATCTATCCTGAAGCACAGTGCTGTCAGTTATAGGATAATATCCATATGCCTACAAGGAAAACCAGTTAATACTATTATTCAAATTTACACACCAACCACCAAAGTCAAAGACAGGGAAATTGAAGATTTTTGCCAACATCTGCAGCCTGAAATTGACCAAACATAGAATCAAGATGTATTGATTATTACGGGTGATTGGAATGTGAAAGTTAGAAACAAAGAAGAATCCCCAGTAATTGCAAAATATGGCCTTGGTGATAGAAATGACACTGGAGATCACATGATAAAATTTTGCAAGACCAACAAATTATTCATTGCAAATACTTTTTTTCAACAGCATAAACAGTGACTATACATGTGCACCTTGCCAGATGGAATACACAGGAATCAGATCAAAGATATCTGTGCAAAGAAGCTATGGAGAAGTTCAGTATCTTCAGCCAAAACAAGGTCAGGAGATGACTGTGGAACAGACAGTCAATTCCTCATATGCAAGTTCAAGATGAAGCTGAAGACAATTAAAACAAGTCCACAAGAGACAAAATATGACCTTGATTATATCCCTCCTGAATTTAGAGAAAATCTGAAGAATAGATTTGATGCATTGAACACTGATGACTGAAAACCAGATGAATTGTGGGATGACATCAAGAACATCATCCATGAAGAAACCAAAAAGGTCATTAAAATGACAGGAAAAGAAGAGAAATCCAAAACAGATGTCAGAACACACTCTGAACCTTGTTCTCAAATAGAGAAAAGCTAAAGCAAATGGAACAAATGACAAGATAAAAGAGCTGAACAGAAGATTTCAAAGAGCAGCTTGAGAAGACAAAGTCAATTATTATAATGAAATGGGCAAAAACATGAAATTAGAAAAACAAAAGGGAAGAACACACTTGGCATTTCTCAAGCCGAAAGAACTGAAGGAACAAAACTCAAACCTCGAGTTTGAGTTCTATGGGCAAAATATTGAATGACGCAGGAAACATCAAAAGAAGATGGAAGAAATACACAGAGTCACTGTACCAAAAAGAATTGGTCGATGTTCATCTATTTCAGGAGGTATATGATCAAGAACCAATGGTATTGAAGGAAATGACGAAGCTACACTGAAAGAAGTGGAGAAAAACAAGGCTCTGGGAATTGATGGAATACCCATTGAGATGTTTCAAAAAAATGAATGTCATGCTGGAGGCACTTATTTGTCTATGCCGAGAAATTTGGAAGACAGCTACCTGGTCAGCTGACTGGAAGATATCTAGACCCATTCCAAAGAAAAGTGATCCAACAGAATGTGGAAATTATCAACGAATATAATTTATATCACATGCAAGTAAAATTTTGCTGAAGATAATTCAAAAATGGTTGCAGCAGTATATTCACAGAGATCTTTCAGAAATGCAAGTTAGATTCAGAAGAGGCTGTGGAATGAGGGATATCATTGCTGATGTCAGGTGGATCTTGGCTGAAGCAAAGAATACCAGAAAGATGTTAACTTGTGCTTTGTTGAATATGCAAAAGCATTCAACTGTGTGGATCATAATAAATGATAACATTGAGAAGAATGGGAATTCCAGAACACTTAATTGTGCACATGAGGAACATGTACATAGATCAGGAGGTAGTTAGTTGTTCAAACAGAACAAGGGGATACTATAGGGCTTAAAATTAAGAAGGGTGTGCACCAGGGTTATATCTTCTCTCCATACTTATTCAATCTGTATGCAGAACAAATAATCTAAGAAGCTGGACTATATGAAAACCATGGCATCAAGATAGGAGGAAGACTCATTAACAACCTGTGATATGCAGATGACACAACTTTGCTTGCTTGCTGAAAGTGAAGATGACTTGAAGCACTTACTGATGAAGACTAAAGATTAAGGTCTGCAGTATGGATTACAACTCAACATGAAGAAAATTAAAAATCCTCACAAGTGGGCCAATAAACAACATCATAATAAATGAAGAAAAGATTGAAGCTGTCAAAGATTTCATATTACTTGGATCCACAATCAACACCAATGGAAACAGCAGTCAAGAAATCAGATAATATAATGCACTGGGCAAATCTGCTGCAAAAGACCTCTTTAAAATACTGAATAGTCAAGATGTCTTTGAAGACCAAGGTATGCTTGACACAAACCATGGTATTTTCAATAGCTTTATATGCATGTGAAAGCTAGACAATGAATGAAGAAGACTGAAGAAAAGTTGATGCTTTTGAGTTGTGGTGTTGGTGAAGAATACTGAAAATACTATGGACTGCCAGAAGAACAAACTAATCTGTCCTAAAAGAAGAGCAGCTGGAATGCTCTTTGGAAGTGAGAATGGCCAGACTTCCTCTCACCTACTTTGGTTGTGTTTTCAGAAGGGATCATTTCCTGGAGAAGGATATGAAGCTTGGTAAAATAGAGAGTCAGTGAAAAAGGTGAAGACCCTCAATGAGATGGAGTAATATAGTGGCTGCAAGGATGGGCCTAGGTATAGCAAGGATTGAGAGGCTGGCACAGGACCAGGCAGTGTTTAGCTCTATTATACACAGAGTCTCTATGAGTCAGAGCACCTAACAGCCAAAACAACCTTGTGCTAGTTATTCAACCTCCCTGAGTCTTATTTATCCAGAATATGAGAGTAAGCATAGCTATCTGGCATGTTTTTCTGAGATAATTAAAATAGGTTATGTTGTGTTCCTTGGCATAGATCCCACATCAGAAGTCCCCTAAATATACTTTTCAATGTAAAGCCATATTATTAGCCAAGAGAAAGTCAAGCATATAGTATAATATGCTAACAATAGGAGTCCTTGGATGGTGCAAAAGTTAAGGAGCTTGGCTACTAATAAATAATTGGATATTTGAGTCCACCCAGAGGTACCTTGAAAAAAAGGCTAGTCAATCTAAATCCTAAACATCAGCCACTGAAAACCCTATGGAAAACAATTCTACTCTGACTCATGTATGGTCCCTGTGAGTTGGAATTGACTTGAAGACAACTGGTTTCACTTTTTTATACTAAAACCAAAAAAAATTTAAAAAAGAAAAATGCACTGTCATCGAATCAGATCTGAATCATAGCAACCCTTCTTTGGGTTTCCAAGGTGGAAGCACTGTGGAAGTAGATTGCCCAACCTTCCTTCTGAAGAGTGGTTTGTGGATTTGAACTGCCAGCCTTCTGGTTAGCAGTCAAATGCCTTAGGCACTATGCTACTAGAGCTCCCTTTTTTATACTACCACCACCCAATTCTCTATCACCAATCATTAAAAGAGCTTATTTCTAATATGTCCAGCATCACATCAGATCCTATGCAGTCTCAGCAATGCACTCTGCCTCAATCTTGCAGCTGTGCCATTTCAGCATGTGCTTTCCCCCCATAACTGTCAGGCAGAAGAGGGAATAACCTAAGAATTTTGCCAACAATTAAGTGATGCATCCTGGAAGTTATACATTTCGTTTCTGCACACACGTTATAGTCAAAACTTGTCATATCAACCTGCCTAGCTACAAGGGGAATATAATCCTTCTGGAAGAAGAAAAAAAACAGATGTAGGTCAGCACTATAAGTTTTTATCACAACATTTATCATGATAATTAGAGTGATAATAGAATCTGCAAGTTAGGCAAGTACTCAATAGTCCCTGTTTCTTCCTAATAAAAGTGTATTTGCAGATGTCACCAATCCTTCATCTGCCCTTTGCTCGAGTGCCTCCTATGACATGAGTCCCATGGCCTCATTCAAAGGCTTTCTTCTGTTAAACTAAAATCTGTTTTCTTATAACTCCTAAAAGTTTTTGGCCGCTCTGTGATCATTCTTGCCAAGGCTTTCATTTTATTTAAAGAAAGAAAAACAAATAAGGCAAATATTGAGAAGGCATAATTACTTTAAAAATGAAGAATAAAAAAAACTGAAAACATGAATAGATCACTTTAAAAATGTAATGATCTTAGAAAAAAGTAACAACACATAATCTGTCAATTCATGTTTTCATTTAATTCCTTAGATTACTACCTACTCTCAGAAGGCAAAGATGGAGGGACAGTGGGGGGACTTTATGACCTTTCTTTTTGCTTCTTTCCCTGTGTGATGGATGCAAATGGTTAAGTACTTGACTATTAGCCACAAAGTTAGTGCTTCAAACCCATCCAGAGATGCCTCAGTAGACAAACCTAGAAGTCTGCTTTAGAAAGGTACCAGCCTTGAAAACCCTAGGAAATAGTTCTAAGCCATACACATGAGGTAGAAATGAATCAGAGTCAACTAGAAAGCAACTAACAACAAGAACAATGTGTGTATGTGCTATTTTTACTTTAGAAGAATAATTTTTAAGCAGAAAACGTTTATTAAAAAAATAGAAAGCTTAATAGTTTTGCCCCATTTAGGTTAAATTGCTCCATCTATTAACCAGCTGAAAATATTTTGTGTACCACATTAAGTTTTAAAGGATAAAATGAGATGATGTCAGTGTCTAATGTTCTAAGAACATGATCTTTCCTGTTTTCCTACAATTAAAATAATGATGATTAAAATAATGATGGGGATACTTAATATATAATTTATTTGAATAGAGGATATAAATTATTCTGTAACACGATTTTTCTTTTTTTTTTTTTTTTTTTTACTTTTATTGTAGTGAAAACATAGACAAGACATTCACCAATACAACAACTTCCCCATTTATAACTCAGGGGCATTGATGGTGTTTTTCATGTTGTGCTACCACTATTGCTATCCTTTTCCAAAATATTGCACCACCATTAGCATAAACTCAATGCCCCACAAACAAAAGCTTCCCCTTCCCCTGTGCCTCCTACCCCTGGTAACTTTTCCTTGACTTTTTAAAATAGTGGACTAATACAGTATTTTTCCTTCTGTGATTGACTTATTTCATTCAACATAATGTCCTCCAAGTTCAACCACATCATGCAGTGTTTTGCAGATTCTACATTATTCTTTAGAGTTGCATGGTATTCCATTGTGCGCATGTACCACAATCTGGTTATCCACTCCTTGGTTGATGGACACTTAGGTTGTTTCCATCTCTTTGCTATTGTGAATAGTGCTACAATGAACATGGGTGTACATTTATCTGTTCGTGTCCTGCCTCTCATCTTTTTAGGATAAATACCTAGCAATGAGATTGCTGGACCTAATGGTATTTCTATTTCCAACTTTTTAAGGAATCGTCATACCAAGTTTCACTGTGGTTGTAACATTTTACAGTCCTACCAGCAGTGTACCACAGTCCCAATCTCTCCACATCCTCTTTAGCATTTGATGTTTTCTGTCTTGTTGAATTTTGCTATTAATGCTGGGGTGAGATGGTATCTTGTGGTTACTTTGATTTGCATCTCTCTAATGGCTAATGTTCGCAAACGTTTCTTCATGTGTTTGTTCGGTACCTGAATATCTTCTTTGGTGAAATGTCTGTTCCTATCTTCTGCCCATTTTTTAATTGGACTGTTTGTCTTTTTAATGCTGAGTTGCTGGAGTTTTCTATAAATTTTAGAGATAAGTCCTTTGACTAGTCTGTAATTGTCAAATACTGTTTTCCCATTCTGTAGGTTCTCTTTTCACTCTTTTGGAGAAATCTTTGGAAGCACATAAACATTTAATTTTTAGAATGTACTGATCATCTAGTTTATCTTCTGCTGTTTGTGCATCTCAGTGTAACCAGATTTTATAGTTTATGTATTCAAAAGAGAAACTGTGTTTCCTTCCCATTTGATTTTTCATCTGATTAGTATCTGGGTATGCTTTTCTCTTTCACCAGATTCCTATTTTATTAGTTTTAGTCTTTCATACACCTGAAGAAAAATCATTGAACACTTCAGAAAGAATATAGAGTTCTATTTTTTACTGACCTTCATATATTTCTGCATAAGAAAATAATCTACTTACATAGCTAATTTCAAAATATAGAAAACGATTTAGTAAAGCCCACTGACTAAAGGGACACTCAGCTAGCACCTGGACATTGCACCATGACTTAACAAGGGAGTTAATATAAAGATCGTAGTCTATTTGTCTGTGTTTGTTAGCTCATAAATGAAACATTTCTCTCAATCAATTTCTCAGTCTCTTAGATATCAGTTTGATTGCCTTAAATGTTTCCTATCAATCCCCAAAAGCTCCCTTCAATTGCCGTGTTAATGTCAAACTATATAGCACAAGCACAAACAACTCTACTGTTGGGGAAATAATACTGGAAATGGAACTAAAAAAAAAAAAGTTCAATCTCAGCTTACATATTTACTGGTCAGGAAACTTGAGTACAGTTCTTTACTTCACAGGACCACAGTGGAAAAGGACACCTACCTTATAAGTTTGTTGGGAGGATTAAATGTAAAACACATTTGCCCCCAAAATTGTAAGTACTCCTTTAGTGCAAGTTACCTTTCTGTTCAGACAGCCACTGAGAAGAAAGGGCTCATAGTAGATGATAAGCTATGCATCATCTTGACAAAGAATCAGATATATGAAATAAATAAGTGCCAAATGTAAACACTGGGGGGGGGATCAGTCCTTAAAATACATAAAAATTATATGTTTTTATTAGGTAAAGATATATTATCAGTACTTATTATATATTGGAAGAACCAAAAACCAAACCAAACTCACTGCCATGGAGTGGATTCTAACTCATAGTAACCCCCAGTGGATTTCCAAGGCTATAAATCTTTACAGATGCAGACTGTCTCATCTTTCTCCCATGGATCAGCTGGTGGGTTGAACCACCAACATTTTGATTAGCAGCCAAATGCTTTAACTACTACACCACCAAAGCTCCTTATAATATAATATATAAACTCAAACCAAACTCACTGCTGTCAAGTCGATTGCAACTCATGGTGACCCCTCCTTGTGTTTCTGAGGCAGTTTCTCTATGGAAGTAGATTGCCCAGTCTTCCTCCCAAGAACTGGCTGGTGGGTTGAACTTCCAGCCTTCTAGTTAGCAGTCAAATGCCTTAGGCACTATGCCACCAGAGCTCCTAATATTATATATACAGTATATAATAATATACAGTATATAAGTATTGATAATAGAACTTTACCTAATAAAAACATATGTAATTTTTATAAGAACTGTTACTTAAGAAAATACTTAATAATTTTGATGAACTATTTTAAAGGGAAGAAATCACATGGACATTAACTGTTTTGCAGATCTCAAGAACTCCTAAATGTTGAAAGTAATGTTAGTTGCCGTCAGGTTGAGTCTCACTCATGGTGACCTCCTGTGTACAGAGTAGAACTAACTGCTACATAGGCCTTTTAAGGCTGTGACCTATTGGAAACAAGCCTGTCTTCTGACATGCTCCTGGGTGAATTCCAACCACCTACCTTTTGGCTAGTAGTTGGATGTTTAACTGAGACACCCAAGGACTTCCTGAAAGTAATAGATGTGGATAAATAGACAGATGGAATTTGTAATGAGCAGGGTGTCAGGCTATCAAATCTAATTATAAAAATAGTACTGTTGATACGCATATACCAAGTCCTTCAATGATGTTGATAATTTTCATTTATCTCTCTAGATTTCCTAATTTTCACTTCTTTTAAGAAGTCTCACTTTCCACATCTATAAATTAGAAAGTTAAATATGCAAATTCAATGAAAAAAGAAAATTTATTTAAAAGCTGGTCAATCCATTGGGTTTCATCTCACTTTATTATTCTACACTAATTAGGATAAATCTATCCAGAACATCACTTCTCCATCTGTATATTTCTTAAAGTTTCATTTTTATTTTTTTAATATAAGGAGTTTGTTTCTTTTTTTAATTCAAACTTTCTTGTAGGATTTCAAGGGCTATTGATTTCAAAATATCATCTTGTCGCTGAACGTTTACAATAGGAAGATACACTCCTCAGAAAGATCAATCATGAGAGAATAGAAGGGCTGTGTATGCAAAGGAAGACAGCCCAAGGGGAAGAAGTGCATGGGAAGAAAGGACACAAGGTAGAAGTAACTGTGGGGAGAAAGTGGGAGAGGAGCTGTTGCCTTGTGGTAAATTAAATTGTAGTCAATACCATGACACAAAGTGTACATGAGCTGTATGGAAAGTGATTTTGTTCTGTAAACTTTCACCCAAATCACAATAAAAATTATATATGTGTGTGTGTGTGTGTGTGTGTAGACACACACGTATATACACAATCATGTTTAATTATGAGATTTTACACTGGCATATCAGATATGAAGTAAATTAAATACAGCTTGGATTTCAAAAAAGATTTGTATTACTTTTAGGGCTTGGGTTGTTGTTGTTAGGTGCTATTGAGTCAATTCCAAGTCATAGGGACCCTGTGTACAACAGAATGAAACACTTCCTGGTCCAGTGGCTTTGAGTTAGTTCTCTTTTATGTACTAACCTACTTTTATACACTGCCTTGGTTCTCTAGTGCTGCTACAACTGAAATACCACATGCAGATGGCTTTAGCAAACAGGAATTTATTATCTTACAATTTAAGGGGCTAGAAATCCAAATTCAGAACGTCAGCTCTAGTAGCTAAGTAAAAGCCCCTCAACCTTGGGCTTCAGCTCTGCCTCTTGTTCCAGTCCCACTGGAGCTGAAGAATTACTTCTGATTCATGCAGCTACTGGCTTCTGAAGCTGATGAATTCAAGATCATCAAATACAATGGCACAATCCCACGATTAGCAGGCAACATGGCAGGCCACTGGTTCAAGTCCAGGAACAATCCCAAGATTGACAGGCAACATGGCAGGCCACTGGTTCAAGTGGCCAAATGCAGGATCCAGAGATCTAGAGGTCTAGAGACCTTTCCCAAAGCTTCTCTACTGGGAGCAGGCATACCCCGAAGGTAACTCTCCAGCTTCTTAGCTGCTCACAGCAGATTCCACCATGGTGATTACAGCCTCTTCATGGGGAATAATTATATCCAGTTGCCAAGCTATTCAAAACCATGGTCTAGCCAAGTTGACACACAATTTTAATTACCACATACATTAACTTATTTTTGTGACCAAAACAATGGAGTCAGGGAGACTTTTGGAGAGCTCTTTTTGGCCTACAGTTAAGCAACTTGCTCCTACATGGAGTGAACTCTCCCTTCTGAATCTCCAGGTCCTGTGTTTAAATATACATTTTCCACTTAATTTGTTTTCCTGAGCTGCTACCTCTCTATTTGAATGTTTCTCTAACATTATCCAAAATATGATAGGATTTTTTCTCTTTTCATAATTATCTGATATCCTTTAGTGGTAAGGTCAGTTTTTACCAACTGCCAGTAAAAAAGTTACCAATAGTCTTTTAAATGAGCAATAAGAATTGTTGAATCCAAAACTCTAAGTCTCTTTCAGTTAGCAGTATTTAATTTCTGGTAGTGATTATTTTACTGTACTTTAATGAAGATACTCTTAAAAATCAACATCGTAGTGTGGTCAAAATCCCAATGGCACAGCCACACTCTTTGTCAATCTTTTAATTCTTATTTGTGGCTTATTTGTGAATAAGACCAACAATACTCCTAAATGGAAAGTAGTATTTCCACTGCACCTGAGAAATCCCATTGTTCTCCGGGTTTTCTCTTTAGAAGAGGGTTGCTAAGAGATAATGATTGATTTCTGACAGTTGGAAATGCTCTGGCTGCCACTAGCCCATATGATTCCCAAATATGTTATAAAATAGGCTGGGGCTTGGATTTTACTTGCATTTTGTAGTCTGATTCTATTTCTCTTATAGATCACTCAGGATTTTATCTGCTCTTGTGCTTAGTCCTCAGTGGAGGCAGTTAGCAGGTATTAATAATGTAGTGTACTAATTTGTCTTAAGTGGTATCACAAATACATGACATCCATTCCAATCCAGCATTCAGATACAAAAATACAACCACAGAATATTACCCTGAGAACATAGCAGTCATTACATTCTCAAGCATTGGTGCTATATTTTCTTCCTGCTCCAGTCTAAAAGAGAACCTGAAAATATGGGAAAAGACCTTGACTAAATATTTTACCCAAGAAGAAATGCAAATGGCCAATAAGCACATGAAAAGATGCTCAACAACATTAGTCACTGGAGAAATGCAAATTAAAACCACAATGAGATATTATTTTATCCCCAGTACAAGGAGCTCTGGTAGCATGGTGCCTAAGGCACTTGACACTAACCAGAATGCTGGCAGTTCAAACCCACCAGCCACTCCTCGGAAGGAAGGTTGGGCAATAAACTTTCATAGTGATACTGCCTCAGAAACCCAGGGAGGGGTCGCTATGAGTCTGGTCCGTCAAGGGCACCTAACAACAACAACAATAACAACAATAGCTATGATCAAGAAAACAGCAGGTGTTGGTGAGGATATGGAGAAATTGGAACCCTCATTTGTTACTTGTAGGAATATAAAATCATGCAGCTGTTGTGGAATACAATTTGACATTCCTCTAAAATTTAAACACAGAATTACCACATGATCCAGCAATTCCACTCCTGAGTATATACTCAAAAGAATTTAAAGAAAGAACACAAATAGAAATATGTACACCAATTCCATTGCAGCACTATTCAAAATAGCCAAACAACCTAAATGTCCATCAACAGATGAAGGATTAAACAAAATGTGATACATACATACAATGGAATATTATTCTTCCATAAAAATAAATAAGACTAGATACATGTTACAGCATGAATGAAGCTTGAAAACATCCTATTGAGTTACTTAAATCCATCACAAAAGGACAAATATTGTATGATCCCACTTATATGAAATATTAGGATAGGCAAAAGTATAGAGGTCAACATGGTTATTAGGGATAGGAAGGAGTAAAGAAAGAGTCATTGCTTACAGGGCACTGAGCTTCTGTTAAGGGTATTGGAAATGGATAATGGTTATGGTTGCAAGACATGATGAATATAACTAATGCCACTGAATTGTATATGTAAAAAATATTGAAATATGTTGTTTTATATAAACTTAAAACAGTAATTTAAAAAAAAAAAATCTAAATTCTAAAATAACAGTAACTAAAGAACTCATGTATGCATCAACCTATAATTGTCTTACCAGTCATCAAATTTTCCTTTCCTTTGCAGTCATTATCAAAGACATCATCAAACATATTTTGGAGATCATAATTCTGCCTCCCTGAAGAAGGAAGCCAGTTCCTATTCTTCTTTAATGACTAAGACATTGACTGGTCTATTAGGAATTTTACCCATTTAGATGTATTCAATTGTTTTGGAATTCTGTTAGACCACTTCTGACTGGTACTAGGTCAGAGGAAAAGTGATCAGAGGAGACAAAAAGTCACTAGTGAGATCCAAATCTCAGGAACATGATGAATTCTCCATCAGAAAATTAATATATGTTTGTAATTATTTTGTTGTTGTTGTTGTTGTTAAGTGCCGTGGAGTCGTTTCTGACTCATAGCGACCCCATGCACAGCAGAACGAAACACTGCCCGATCCCGCGCCAACCCCACAATCCCTGCTATTCTTGAGCTCATCATTGCAGCCACCGTATCAATCCATCTCGTTGAAGGCCTCCCCCTCTTTTGTCGACCCTCCACCCTACCAAGCATGACATTCTTCTCCAGGGAATGGTCCCTCCTTACAACATGACCAAAATAGGTGAGACGAAGTCTGGCCATTCTTGCTTCCAAGGAGCATTCTGGCTGCACTTCCTCCAGGACAGATCTGTTAGTTCTTTTAGCAGTCCATGGTACTTTCAGCATTCTTCGCCAGCATTGTAATTATTATGCTGAGCATTTTGGAACCTTAAAGATAGTCTATGATCAGTCAGTGGGACAGAGACTACTCACTGATCACTAAACATGTTTCCTCTTTTCTCTCGGCCAATAACTCAACTACATTTCACATCTTTTCTTGTAGTGAATTTTCAATCAATTTTCAGTCAATGGCATTTTATAGGATGATCTTCCATATAATTTAGTCCCTGTTTCTTCTCCCTTCCCAAACATGATACAAACATTTAATGAACTTTAAAGCCATGTGTTGAAGATGGAAGTTTCACAAAATGGAGGGAATATGAGTCCTTTCACCCAGAGGAGAACTACTCTAACTAGGAACACCAATTTTGTGTTCCACATGAACAAGAAATAAACAGTTATGATACATTACTGAAGTTTATCTATAACAACAGCTAGTTGCTTTAACAAATAGAAATTTATTTTCTCCTGGTTTAGGAGGCTTGAAGTATGAATTCAAAATGCTGGCTGTAAAGCTGGGTTTTCTCTCTGTGTCAATTCTGGGGGAATGTCCTTGTCTTTTTTCTAACTTCTGTGCCTCAGTTCCTTGGTTATCTTCATGGGGTCTGACATCTTTCATCCACCATCTGTGGTTGCTTTCTTTCGTATTTGTTGTTGTTGTTGTTGTTATATGCCGTTGAGTCAGACCCAACTCATAACGACCCCTCCTTGGGTTTCCATGGCAGTATCACTACAGAAGTAGATTCCTCAACCTTCCTTTTCAGGAGTGGCTGGTGGGTTTGAACCACCAGCCTTCTGTTTAGCAGTCAAATGCCTTAGGCACTAAGCTACAAGAGCTCCTGTCTTTGTACTTAATCTGTTCCTTTTATATATCAAAAGTGTTTGGCTTGAGACACACCCTACACAGATATGACCTCATTAATGTAACAAAGAAAACCCTATTACCGAATGCGACAACATCTACATATACAGGTGTAGGATACCAACTTATATTATTGAGGGACACAGTTCAACCCATAACAATGACTATGATGAAATTATGACCTAGAGGAATTTCAAAATAACTGAAGTTTTGTCTTTGTCAACCTTATACTGTAGACCTAATCTTTGTAAATTAACACAATAATTTTAACTGCACAATAAATAAACTACATACAAAACACCAAGTATATTTGTTTATTTTGACTTTCATCATTAACACACACATACTTTAAAAGTTCTATGTGGGGAAACCTAACAAGATCATTTGCTTAAAAAAGGAGAATATGAATGATCAAGAGAAGAAATATTTTAAATTCTTCATTCCCAGGTATATAGTAGAGCTGACAAGGAACAAGGTTGTAGTCACTTTTTGGACATAACTAGCTACCCAGAGGGAGTAAGTAGTTGGAAATGTGGGCTGGGGATGATGGTCACAGGGAACATCAATTTGCATAAAACACTACACAAAAACATTTTTCCACATCCTACTTTGGATAATAGTGACTAGGATCTTAAAAGCTTTCAAGTGGCCATCTAGATGCAACAGTGGGTGTCTCCTCATTTCAAGTGACTGGTACACCATGCAATCCTCAGCCTATATGACTATGAGACCAGAAAAAGTAGATGTCAACAACTGTCACTGTCAACAACTCAGAGAGAGATCTATGTAGGAGATCCTGGATAGAGTGGGAGAAAAATGTGGAACAATACTCAAAATGATTAAAA
>NW_006921689.1:2372060-2381104 GCF_000298275.1 Orycteropus afer afer | reverse complement strand
TATATATATATATATATATATATATATATATATATCTTCAATCATAAGTCAGAAACAGAGGGTTTCGCTGAACAGAAATCAAATGATTATTGAGTAGCCCTCACCAGCATTTGAAATTTGGTATTGAGTTTTGAAAGCTCAATTAAGAAATCAATGGCTCATTTCAGAGACTGCATTGTCAGACTCCTCAGCTGCAAAATGTTCTGCCCTAAAATAGAAATGCTATGTTTGATTGAACCTCTGATTAATGACACAAAAAACAAATTTTTCCCTTTTCTCATACTGAATTTAAGCTTCACTGTGAGTTGAAAATTAGTATCTTGCCAAAGAGACAATATTGAAATTGCATAATGCTTGTGAAATTCTAGATATTAATCTAAGCTTAATACAATAAAGGATATAATTTAATAACATGCAATCCAATTGTATATTGAATATACTCAGTATCATTTGCCAAAAATGATTACTAAAAATAATAATATTCATTAATAATTTACTGGAAAAATACAAGAAATCAGGTGTCCCTAAAATTCTCTTTCCCTCAATTTAATCTAAATCCCTGGTCTTTATCATTTGATTTTCAATTAATTTTTTATTAATTCTTTCATAAATGGCAATCTTAAGGCTCCAAAGGAAAAAGTGGGAGGGGAGATAAGTTCTTTTTCCTAGATATGATGTTAGCACTACTATGAATGTATGGCACACCCACCAATGGCAGTTACTAGTCTTGTGATGCTGCTAAGTTGTAGCCACCACTCATCTGTCAATTTTTTGTTCTGTGGTAACTTGCATGTTGCTGCGATGCTGGAAGATATGTCATTGGTATTTCAAATGTCAACGGGTCACCACAGGTTTCAGTAGAGCTTCCAACTAAAAAAAGATTAGGAAGAAGGAGACAGCAGTCTACTTCAGAAAAAAATTAGCCATTGAACACCTTATGAACAGCAGTGGAATATTTTCTGATTAATGCCAGAAGCTGAGCCTCTCAGGTTGGAAGGCACAAAAATACAACTGGAGAATAGCTGGCTCCTTAAAGTAGAGCTGATCTTAATGACATGGATGGAGTAAGCTTTCAGGATCTTCATTTGCTAAAGTGGCATGACTCAAAATGAAAGAAACAGCTGCAAACATCTATTAATAAATGGAACATGGAATGTATGAAGTATGAATCTAGGAAAATTGAAAGTCATCAAAAATAAAATGGAATGCATAAAAATCAATATCCTACAAATTAGTAAGCTGAAATGGACAAATATTGCCCATTTTCAATCAGACAATCATCTGGTATACTATGCTGATGACAAATTGAAGAGGAATGGTGTTGAATTCATCATCAAAAAGACCATTTCAAGATATATCCTGAAGTACAGTGTTGTTGGTGATAGGACAATATCCACACACATATAAGGAATACCAGTTAATTTGAGTATTATTCCATTTTTTTTCTTTTTTAAAAAAATACTTATTGTGATTTGGGTGAAAGTTTACAGCACAAATTCATTTCAACAGTTCATACACATTTTATTTCATAACATTGATTGCTATCCCCATAATCTAACAGCTCTCTTCCATTTTCCTCCCTGTGGTTACCTTTTATTTATGTCCTTCTTTCCTATGCATTCCTACACTGTGAGCTATCTCCCTGTACAAATGCTGTCCTTCTGATCTCCCATGTTTTTGATTGTTCTAAGGAATGTTGAACATTGTTCCATTTATGCACCAACCACTAATGCCAAAGATGAAAAGATTGAAATTTTTTACCAAGTTCTGTAGTCTAAAATTAATCAAACAGGCAATCAAGATACATTGATCATTGCTGGTGATTAGAATGTGAATGTCAGAAACAAAGAAGGATTTGTAGTTGGAAGATTTGAAGTTGGACTTGTAGTGAGAGAAATGACATTGGAAATTGCATGACAGAATTTTGCATAGCCAGACTTTTTCATTGCAAATACATTTTTTCCAACAATATAAACACCAACTATACATGTGGACCTTGACAGGTGGAATACACAGGATTCAAATCAATTACGTCTGTTGAAAGAAACTATGGAGAAACTCATTATTATCAGTTAGACAAGATCAGGGGCTGGCTGGCTATGGAAAAGACCATCAATTGGTCATATGCAAGTTGAAGTTGAAGCTGAAGAAAATTAGAACAAATCCAAAATACAACCTTGAATATATCCCACAATAGTTAGGAAACCATCTCAAGAAGAGATTTGACACATTGTGCACAAAAGACTGAAGACCAAATGAGTTGTGGGGTGACATCAAAGACATCATACATGAAGAAAGCACTATGTCACTTAAAAGGGAAGAAAGAAAAGACCAAAATGGATGTCAAAAGCAACTCTGAAACTTGCTCTTGAACCAAGAGTAGCTAAAGTGAATGGAAGAAATAATGAAGTAAAGAGCTGAACCAAAGATTTCAAAGGGCAGCTCAAGAAGAAAAAGTAAAATATTATAATGAAATATGGGAAGACCTGGAGTTAGAAAATCAAAAGGAAGAACACACTCAGTATTTCTCAAGCTGACAGAATTGAAGAAAAATTCCAAGCTTTGAGTTACAGTATTGAAGGGGAAAATACTGGATAACACAAGAAGCATCAAAAGAAGATAGAAGGAATACATAGAATGGGTCCATTCAGCCATTTCAGGAGGTAGTTTATGATCAAGAACTGAGGTATTGAAGAAAAAAGTCTAAGCTGCACTGAAGGCACTGGTGAAAAACAAGGCTCCAGGTATTGACTGAATAGCAATTAAGATGTTTCAACAAATGGATGTAACATTGGAAGCACTCACTAATCTAGCCAAGATATTTGGTATACAGCTACCTGCCCAATTGAATGGAAGAAATCCATATTTGTGCTCATTCCAAAGAAAGGTGATCCAACAAGTTGTATATTTCTAAACAGCCTTATTCTTAATTCTTTGTGAATTACTCTTCCTTGTGCTGCTTTCCCATTGTTTTCAAAGCTTTCGTTTAAAAATGCATTAAGACTAAGAAATAATGTATGCAATTAAGCTGTATCACTTATGTAAGAATCTTTTAGCATTTGTTCCTATTAACTGGTAATAATAAGTAATAAGTGATTACTTCTATAGATGGATGCATTGTTTAGTTCCTGCTGTAGGGAGATAAATGTAGATAAATAGTTTAGAATTAGTCCCTTATTCTATCATAAAGTAAATTATTATTAAAACCTCTATTTCTACAAACAAAAATTTTTGCACTGGACCAGGGAGTTTTGCATACATAATTTAAACATTCCTTTCTGATATATGTTGTGAATAACTATGCTAGATAAAAGCATTTTAAGCACATCACAATATTTAGGCAAAGAGGAAAAACATAAGTACATTTTTTTCTTTCTATGATGTACACCATCCTTCTGCACTGGAAAATCACCTGGAAATTTAGAAATGATGTCAGCACATGTGGTGGGAAAAAAAAATGAGATGAATTGACACAGTGCCTGCAACAATGAGCTCAAAACACAGAGCAACAAAGGTGAAGATTGTACAGGACCAGGGAGTATTTTGTTATGTTATACATAGTGTACATAGTGTTGTTATGAGTCAGAATCAAATCCATGGTACCTAACAATAACAAACAAACAAAAAAATACCACCTGTGGTAAGGTTCTCTATTATTATTTTTGTCAGGCACCCTGTAGTCTTCAAAGTGATAGCTTTGCTTTTTAACACTTTAAAGAGGTCTTTCAGCTGGGATCTTAAAAGCTTGCAAACCCATCCAGAAGCAATGATAGGTCTCTCCTCATCTTAAGCAAAGAAGAATGAAGAAAACCAAAGATTTATGGAAACAATTAGCCCTAGAAACTGGTACATCATGTGATACACAACCTATATGACTATGAGACCATAAGAACTAGGTGGTGCCCAGCTACCACTGTCAACCACTTGAGGGGGATCTCTGTAGGAGATCCTGGATAGGAAAGGAGAACAATGTGGAACAAAACTCAAAATCACTTGGGAAAAAAAAGGGGGGAGACCAGGTTTGCTGGTCAGATAGAGGCTGGTGGAACCACTGAGACTATGGCCCCTAGCTGCCCTTCAGGTCTGGAATTGAACCCACACTTCGTTTCCAGCCAAACAAAATACAGGCATATGAGTTGAACATTTACCTGAGGTAGATACACTCCTTGGAGAGAACAATCATGGGAGAAAGAAGGGCTGTTTATGCACAGGGAGACAGCTCAGGGGCAGGAGTGCATGGAGGGATGGACACAGAGAAGAAGTAACTATCGGGAGGAAGTGGGAAGGGAGCTGTTGCATTGGAATAAATTAGTCAATGTCATGAGACAAAGTGTATGTGAACTGCTATTTGGAAAGTGAATTTGCTCTGTAAACTTTCACCCAAATCACAATAAAAATTTTTAAAAAAAAGCGTCCTTTCAGAGCCTATTTGCCCAACATAACATCATTTGATTTCTTGACTGCTGATTCCATGGACATTGATCATAGAACCAAGTCAAATGCAGTCCTTGACAACTTCAGTCCTTTCTCTGTTTATCACGATCTTGTTTATTGGTCTATTTGTGAGGATTTTTGTCTTCTTTATCTTTAGGTGTAAGTCATGCTGTTGTTAGGTGATGTCAAGTCAGTTCTGACTTATAATGACCCCATATACAACAGAACAAAACATTGCCCTGTCCTGCACCATCCTCACAAATCTTGAGCCCATGATTGTAGCCACTGTGTCAATCCATCTCATTGAAGATCTTCCCCTGTTTTTCTGACCCTCTACTTTACCAAGCATGACATCTTTCTCCAGGGACTGGTCCCTTCTGAGAACATGAGCAAACTAGGTGAGAAATCTGGCCATTCTTGCTGCTAAGGAGCATTCCAGCCATACCTCTTCCAAAACAGGTTTGTTTACTCTTCTGGCAGTCCACAGTATTTTCAATATTCTCTACCAGCACCACTATTCATATGCATCAACTCCTCTGCAGTTTTCCTTATTTGTTGCCCAGCTTTCACATATATATATGAGGAGAATGAAAACAACATGGCTTAGGTCAGGTGCATCTTAGTCCTCGAAGTAATATCTTTGCTCCTTAACACTTTAAAGAAATCTTTTGCAGCAGATGTGCCCAATGCAATACGTTGTCTGATTTCTTGACTGCTTCTTCCATGGGTGTTGATTATACATCTATGTAAAATGAAATCCCTAACAAGTTCAATCTTTTCTTCATTGATCATGATATTTCTTATTAATTCAGTTGTAAAGATTTTTTATTTCTTTATGTTGAAGTGTAATCCTCATGTGGTCTTTGATCTTCATCAGTAAGTGCTGGGTACTCTCCAAAAAACAAAACTCACTACTGTTGAGTCAGATCCAACTCATAGTGACCCCTTGTTGGGTTTCTGAGGAGGTATCACTCCAGAAGTAGATTGTCCAACCTTCCTTCCAAGGAGTGGCTGGTGGGTTTGAACTGCTAGACTTCTGGTCAGCAATCAAATGCCTTAGGCACTACACTACCAGAGCTCCCACTGGGTGGTCTTCTTGTTGTTATGTGCCGTCAAGTTGAACTCGACTCATAGCAACCCCTCCTTGGGTTTCTGAGGCAGTATCACTATGGAAGTAGAGTGCCCCATCAGTCTACTAGTAGTCAATTTCCAGGTTTCTCAATTAATAAACAGTGCTTTCTGTCTTTCTTGGTTCCTTGAAACTCAGTTTACAGGATACTCAGAATGCTGCTTCAATATTTAGTAAAGTAATAATAAGGAAGGCAATATGTAAAATGTCTTTCAGTCTACTAAACTGGTTTTCAATAAGGTATTAGTTTCAGTACTTTTCATTTACTTTAGTATTTCTAGCTTTGGTTCATTTATTTATTCTGTTAGTATTGATTGATTGTCTTCATTCTTCATTCTGCTAAATATTTTTATTTAAGCTTATTTACTACTATAATATACATTTATTATATCTTTTATAAATGAGGAACTGAGATTCAGAAAGAAAAAAAAAAACACTTGCTCACAAAAGCAATGCAGATATATTTTATGACTCCAAATATAACACCATTCCTATTCCCTAGGCTCTTTTTTATTTAAATGTACTATGTATGACTCAGAACTGTACTTACAAAGGACAGACATTTTAGAACTAAACACAGTTGAGTTGAAAGCCTAACTCTACCATTCGTAAATTTTATGATTTTAGGAAACTAAAAGCCTTGGTTTCTTTATCTGTAAAACATGTATAAAAGTAGTATTTTAATAGATTTTGAAAGAATGATAATAGTCTATGTATAGTATTTAGGAAATAATCAATGCATATTAATAGTAGCTAATAAAAATATTGGAGGTAAACTATATCAATTCTTTATTGTAGGATGGTATGATACAGAAAATAAATCATGTTTGTGAAACACTTATTTTGGATATTAGCAGTATCATAGAGTACTCGTCAGTTTATTTCGTTTGTAAAATGTCAATTCTATCTATACCTCCAAATAAATCTGCTTTTTTTATATACTAGAACTGACTGATACCTCTCATTTCATTAAACTTAGCTGATATCACAATTCTGAAGACAATGGATGACATTTCCTTTTTTCTTCCTGAGCTACCATCATTATAATTAAGTAAAACATTTGTTCTACATAGATGAATAATACTTGTTTTACACACTCTCAAGCTCCAGAAATTGTGTTTTCCCCAGCAGTACTTTTCTAAAACTCTAAATCTCTCTTCTGTAACAGTTTCCCAAAGTTAATCCTATGTAAACATTGGAATACACAAAATGAAATGCCTTCCAAAACCAAACCAAACTCATTGCCATTGAGTTGGTTCTGATTCATAGCAGCCCCTCTTTGGGTTTCTAAGGTGATATCTCTACAAAAGTAGATTGCCCGGTCTTCCTTCCGAGGAGTGGCTGGTGACTGCTAGCCTTTTGATTAGCAGTCAAATGCCTTTGGCACTATACCACCAGAGCTCCTATGAAATGCCTTGTTGTTGTTGTTGTTGTTTGCCGTTGAGTCGGTCCCGACTCATAGCGACCCCTCCTTGGGTTTCCGAGGCAGTATCACTACGGAAGTAGGATTGCCCAACCTTCCCTAGAAGGACAGAAATCTCAGAAGGATGCCACTTACTTGATTCTATACATTGTGAGGCCTATTGTGAGGTAGCATCCATTTATCCCAGATATATAAATCTATAACACCACAGAGCATAAGACTAAATTAAATATTTGAAATAAAAATTATATGAATTATGGCCATACAATTAATTTAGGTGCAATTTTACATGATGTAAATTATGGTTGATTAATCAAGCTAGATTCAGAAGAGGACGTGGAACGAGAGATATCATTGCTAAAGTCAGCTGGATCTTAAATGAGAGCAAAGATTACAAGTAAGATGTTTACCTGTGTTTTATTGACTATGCAAAGACATTCAGTTGTGTGAACTATAAAAAATTATGGACAACATTGTAAAACGGGGTTCTGGTAAGATGGCGGACTAGGCAGAAAGACTGCACAGACCCTCTTCAACAAAGAAAAGGGAAACCAATTAATACAGACACAGAAGATAATCCTGGACCCATGAGCCATGAAGGAAAGGATATAGAAGTGGACAAAACTCCAACTAGCAGAAGAATTTGCATGAAAATACCAAAAAAGGAGACAGATGGAGCTGTGGTCTGGCAGTGATCCTGAGCGATCCTGATGGCACAGACATCTCGGAGATTGCCGAGTGGTGGTAGGACCTAAGAATTAACCTAAAAATCATCCCTGCTAGCCAGGGACTGCATAGAGGACTGCTCTGGTGGCTGGGGTAAAAATGGAGAAGGCAAAGAGAAAGGCAGGCTGAGCTGTGGACTTTTGCCTCTCCAGAGAGTGTCAGACATTTTGAATGTTTACAAGTGGCTTGATAATTTTGGATATTTAAAGAGACAGCACTCTCCCAGATTCCAGGGAATTGAGAACAGGTTCTGCTTGCCAGCAACCTTAAGGACACTCAAGACCTGCACAACTGAAAAGGTGTGACATTCCTCTTATTACTCCTATACCCCACACCTGCTTGGTGAATGGAGGTGCGGCCATTGCCCCACTCTCACTCAGCTTCTGGGCCCGCAGGAACTCCATCTCAGTCTGTGTGCTCAAACAGAGCCTGTGTGTCCTGTCCTGTTTGCCAACAATTGTTTTTCTCTTTTTTACTTTTTTTTTTTCTTTTCTTTTTTGCTTTCTTTTTTCTCGTGTTTAGTTTGCTTGTATTTGTCTCTTTTAAAACTACTATTATTAATAATACTTTTGTCCTTTTTACTATTATTCTTTATTCTTCTTCCCCTCTGAGGTCCTAGTTTCTGCTTTTTTTCTTTCTCTGTTCCTTGTTAAAAAAAATAATAATTAATTTAATTTTTCCCCCTTCTTTCTCATGACTAATATTGTTCCTTGTTTTTCTTTTTCCATTTTTCCTATTTTTTTCTTCATTTTTTTCATTCTCTACCTTTTTTTCTCTTAGTGCCCTATCTCCAGAAATTGCAGGTTTTCTTGTTTTTTTTTCTTCTTCTACATCTCTTTTTCTTTTTTTGTAAACTGTTCCTGTGTGATTACATGGTGTGCTTTTTGTCCATGTGCTTTTAGCTTTTTGATCATTATTCAATTGTAATTTTTGTCTAACTGAGTGGGAGACAGCAACAGCCCCCATAAGACACAACTACACCCACACTGCCTACAACTTCACTTACTGAGCAAGAGCCACTAACTTCTTCTCCACCAATGGGCCAAAAATAAAAAAAACCTCAAGAAGAGCCTGAATCATCCTTAGCTTCTCTTCACAAACAGTTAACAGAGATCTAAATAAAATAACTCCACGATATCTCGGAGACAACAGACCACCACAGTCCACACAAAGAAGCAAGATAAAGTGGTAGAAACAAGGGAGCAGGATACAGACCCAGAACACATCCCTGAGGAAGACGCAGCATTGGAACTCTCTGATAAGGAATTCAAAAGAATTATATTTAAATATCTTCAAAGGATTGAGAGACAGACCAAAGAAAACACAGAAAAA
>NW_006921689.1:2366761-2368000 GCF_000298275.1 Orycteropus afer afer | reverse complement strand
GTCAGCTGATCTTTGACAAAGGGCCAAAATCCATTAAATAGGGAAGAGAAAATTTGTTTAATAAATGGTGGTGGCAAAACTGGAGATCCATTTGCAGAAAAATGAAACAAGATCTGTACCTCACACCATACACAAAAAAGAACTCCACATGGATCAGACTTAAATGTGAAACCTAAAACTATACAGTTCCTCAAGGAAAATCTAGGGCCAAATTTAGGGGCCCAACTATATGGCATAAATAGACTATCAAGCATAACTCATGTTGGAATGTCCAGGAAACAGAATTTTTGGAGCTTTGGTTAATGTGTTTTCTGTTAATGTGTTGTTCACTCTAAACCCATTGCTATCAAGTTAATTCTAACTTCTAGTGGCCCCCATGGGGTTTCCAAGGCTGTAAATCTTTACAGAAAAAGTGCCTCATCTTTCTTCCATGGAACAGCTGCTGGGTTCTAACCACTGACCTTTTCGTTAGCAGCCAAGTGCCTTACCACAGAGCCACCAGAGCGCCTAAGTTGTTCTCTCTAGGAACAATTTTGTCTGTTGGCTTGAGTACATATCTTTGCTCTAAACTTAGTTTTTGGACACTTGTTTTCTCCCTAGTAGCTTGAATTTTTTCTGAGACTCTAGAAAGAAGAGTGGTTTCCCCAATTTGATAGTGAGATTTCCTTCCTTGACACATTAGAAATAGCAAGCCTAACTATATATTTAGACTTATCTTCTATTTATGTCAATATAACTGGATTGTGCAAAGTTTATAAAAATATGAAGGAAATAGATGTGGAAAGGAAAAAAATTATACAAAGTTAATGACACTATATAAATGAGTGTATACACTTTTCAAGCAGAATTGCATATATAGATATATAAAAAAAGGGGACAGTGCTATTTTCACTTAGAGACCAGAAAAAAATATATTGAACTGTATATTTAAAACAAAGAAACTAACTTTATAGAAGTATATTAAGAGCATCTAATTAAACAGTATTAGACAAACAAAAATATTTGAGTAATGACTCATCCCATGGGAGAAAATTAGCTTTCCATGAAATTCTGTTCATAATAAATAGTTATATGATATTAGAATAAACAATTATATAATCATAATAAAATGTTATAAAAGACTGACTTCAGAAAATTCTGTGAGAATTTTCCCATTGCCTATAAAATATAATCTTAATGAAATACATGATTTCAATAGTTTCAGGAAGTCAGAAAGTTGAATATATTTTTCCAAGATAT
>NW_006921689.1:2364785-2365564 GCF_000298275.1 Orycteropus afer afer | reverse complement strand
TATCTTCAAAGGATTGAGAGACAGACCAAAGAAAACACAGAAAAAAACTTAGAAGAATTTTAGAAGAAAATACAAGAACAAAATGACAAAATAAGTGAAAAATTAGAAATGATTCCAAATCTACAGATAGAAATCCAGAAGATTAATACTAAATTGTCAGAAATAGATAACACATTGGAAGGCGAAAGGATTACAACTGATGCAATGGAAGACAGAATTAATGAGATTGAAGACAAATACCTGAATACTTCTTTGGAAAAGGATCAATAGGAAAAAAAAAAAAAAATCACATGAAATGAAGAAAGTCTAAGGTTCATGTGTGATACCATCAAAAGGAATAACTTATATGTTATTGAAATTCCAAAACAAGAAGAGAAAAATAAAACCACTGAGAAAATTGTCAAATATTTGTTGGAGGAGAACTTCCCTGATACGATGAAAGAGGAGAATATATCCATTCAGGAAGTCCAATGAACCCCAAACATGATAGACTCCAAAAGAAAATCACCAAGACACATCATCATCAAACTCATCAAAACCAAAGACAAAGAAAGAATCCTGAAAGCAGCACAGGAAAAACAAAAAGGTACTTACAAAGGTCAGCCAGTAAGAATAAGCTCTGATTTCTCAGCAGATAATATGCAAGCGAGAAGACAATAGGATAGTATATATAAAACCCTGAAAGAGAAAAATTTTCAACCAAGAATTATATGCTGGCAAAATTGTCCCTCAAATAGGATGGTAAAATTAGGAGATTTCCAGATAAGCAGAAACTAAGG
>NW_006921689.1:2356876-2359922 GCF_000298275.1 Orycteropus afer afer | reverse complement strand
GGGCAGTGTTTCGTTCTGCTGTGCATGGGGTCGCTATGAGTCGGAAACGACTCGACGGCACTTAACAACAACAACAACAACAATACCCAATTGACAAGGATATGTTATAACTCAACAGAGAAATTTCAAAATAATTAGATCTCTTTAGAATAAACTGGCCTTTTTTCATAATTATTCATCTAGCTCAGCTATCAAATATAGCTTTTGGATAATTTTCTAATGACTTACATGGTAGCTTTCATTCCTTTTTCACAAATACACAGTAAAAGAAAAAGCAACAATAGATTCTAAAGTCTAAATATTGAGGCTGGTGAGTCAAAATCACATTTTTTTTATCTCTCCTTATAGAACAGCCTGCTAAAGACATTAGTATTTTCTTAGTCCATAATCTCCTGGGAATAGAGCCAGTTTGTAAAATAAGAAAACCCCCATCTGTTTCTTGTGATTCTAATAAAATGCAGGCCAGGCTACAGACTCAAAGGGTATAAATATATTACCTCCTTTTAGATCCCAGGTGTCACTAAGGTAGGTTTGATCTCTCACAGTCTGCCTTGTGTGCTCATTACTGTCTACAACAAGATAATTAAACAATGTTTCAGAGTTCTGGAAGCAAAGAAAAATGGACATAAGAACCCATGAACAAATGATTATACTTTAAAATATAAGACAATATTTTTTTTTAAATCTCTAATTTCTACCCAGGACTGAATAGTGTTTTGTTCTGTTGTACGTAGGGTCACTATGAGTCAGAAACAACTTGACAGAAACAACAACACCAACCCAATATCAAATGTTATAGAAATTCCAAGTGTGTTAAAGACTTAAAGGAAGAAAAAAGAAAGGCAAATTTATTATAAGAAAGACCTTTCTAAGTAAAAGGTTATGAGAAATGGCAATGAAGTAAATTCCTTTTAGTTCTTCTATTTAAAATGCACATAAAACACCACAAACAAATATTAAACAGAAAAGTATAAACTGGGAAATGTATTTAAAGTATAAAGACAGTAATTCAAAAGATTAGGTAGGAACATCAAGGGGCAATAGAACAAAACACACTGCCATCAAGTCGTATGTGACTCATAGTAACCCCTCCTTGGGCTTCTGAGGCGGTATCACTACAGAAGTAGATTGCCCAACCTTCCTTCTGAGGATTGCTGGTGGGATTGAACCACCAGCCTTCTGGTTAGCAGTCAAATGCCTTAGGCATGTTACGGGTGGAGTAACAACTCAGAAAAGGAGAGTGAGAATGGTAGCACAACCCAAAGAATGTACAGATAGAAATTGTTGAATTGGTGTATATGTTGCTGTGTATATTCTCAAAAACAACAACAAAATAAATAAATAAAATTTTAAAAATAAAACATCAGTGATATCCTTGGCAGAGGGAAAGCATAAAGACAGGAAGAAATTTTTTCTCTGAATCAAGTGTTAATAAACTGATTATAAATGATAAACTTTCCGTTAAAATATTGAGCCAAGAACATGAATTGGCAAGTCACAAGTGGTAAAATACAAATGACCTCCCCTCTTAAAGAAGTCATATTATTTTCCTCAGTAATGAAATTAAAACCACAAAGATACATCAATAGACTTTATGGGAAGGAGATAGATGGCATCCTAGTGACATACTCTGCTTAGTCCCTCAACAATAAAGACTAAAAAAAAAAAAAGTTGAAATTGATACAGATAATAATCCTAGAACTCTGAGTACTGAATGAAAAGATAAAGAATTGGATTAAACATATTGGAAAAAGAAGAGAATAAAAACAATGACTTGGGAGAGAGTTAGGGGGTTCAACACAGTGTGGCTATTTTGAGACACAAAAGGCAGCATACATGGGTGAGGATAAGCCAACTTCACAGAATCCCCATTAAGACAGAAATAAGGTGCAAACAAATCCACAATGAAACAAGGTGAGGAGAACATGAGTTAGATCTAAGACAGGGGGAGGCAGGGGACAATTTCAGTGGCACAAATGACAGCAGAGCAAGGGGGGAACCAACAATTGGAGGAGAGACCATTATCATTAGTGAGCTTCAGTCATTTGAATTTTGAGGTGACGGTGGGAGATTTTGGACTCTGGACACACACTCACCCTTTATTCAGTCAGGGAAATAAATGAATAATCAGCTACACTCACTCAGAAGTGCACCAGGCCTGCCCCAGTAAACAGTTATCAGAGGAGCATGTTCTTGTAATTTCCTCACCATATTTCCTGGTGATCAGGGTAAGGCCCCTTCCACTTCACCAACCCAATGGCTAAAGATGAGCCCTATGTCACCCTCCATAATTCCAGTTCACTTTTATACCTCTCCCTCACCCACAGCTACCTACCTCACAGTGCCCTCAACAGACAGATCCACAGGCCTGTAAATTGCACTCCATACAACCAGTGTCAGTGTGATTGACAGAGCATGCCCCCATGAGCCACAAACCACATGCTTATAGTCTTTGCTGATGGAAGTATATGCACACAAAACCTGTGCATGGGGAGCCTGCTACTTCCACTATCTGGGGTGTACCTACACAAAGCCCAACATGAGGAATTCACCATCTTTGTGCTTGGGGCACAGACACTCATGGACCATGCACCTACCACCTGCCACCTGGTACTTATGGGCACACACACATGTGAACTATGCACCAGGTGCCTGCTGTATCTGTGGGCAAGGTTGTATGCATACATGGACCATGAACCACTTTCCCCCTGCCTCTGTGAGGACAAATTCCCTCAGAATGCACACCATATGCATGACATCACCACTTACCTGACAACCAACAATATGCATTCACATGGATGATGGGACAACTGCCTGCCATTACTGCAGCTGGCAGGAAGTGTCACAATGGATAAGGTGTCATGTGCTTGCTACTTTCAAAGCAAAAGCACTGCTCACATCACCCTCCTGCCCCTCCTTTTTTTTACTTCTTTTTTATTTTTATTTTTTTTTATTTTTGCCTTTGCCCTCTTCTTCCTTTATTCTTACTCATTCTTCCACATCCTCTATCCTGTTTCTTTTTTCTTTCTTTTTTTTTTTTTTTTTT
>NW_006921689.1:2354668-2356341 GCF_000298275.1 Orycteropus afer afer | reverse complement strand
AAAGAAAATCAAGGAAACACACAGACAACACCATAGAAGAATTCAAGAAAACAATACAAGAGCAAAATGACAAAACAAATAGGCAATTTGAAAACATCAGTTAGAAATACAGGAAATCAACACTAAAATTTTGGAGATAGATAACACAATGCAAGCACAGATAATTCACTTATCTGTTCTTCAATAGAAGAACAGATAAGTGAATTAGAAAGTAAATCCCTTGAAACCAATTTGTATGAGAAAACACCAAAAAATTAAAGAAGGAAAATGAAGAAAGCTTAAGTATTATGTGGGACATCATCAAGAGAAAAAAATTATATGTGATCAGAATTCTAGAACAGGAAGATGCAAAGAAAATTACACAGAGAATTGTCAAAGATTTGCTAGTAAAAAACTTCTCTAACATCTTGAAAGATTAAATGATATCCATCAAAGAAGCTCCATGGACCCCTTACAGGATAGACACCAAAAAAAAGTCACCAAAACATATTATAATTGATTTTTCCAAACGGAAAGAAAAAGAATCCGAAGCAGCTTGAGAAAAATGAAATGTGATCAACAAGGGGGGAACCAATAAGACTAAGCTCTTATTTCTTGGCAGAAACCATGCAGGCAAGAAGGCAGTGGAATGGCATATATAAAATTCCCTGAGAGAAAAAAATCACAACCCAGAATTATATATCAAACAAAACTGTCTCTTGAATACAACAGGGAAATTAATACATTTCCAGATAAACAGAAATTAAGGGGATTTGTAAAAACCAAACCAAGCTTAGAAGAAATGCTGAAGAGAGTCCTTCAGACAGGGAACCAACAATTTTAGACAACAATCTCAGATTAAGAGACACCCAGAACATCACCCAGGAACAACCCAGAAATAGAATTCTCAAAAATAAAATAAACTTACAAGACTTAAAACAGGGAACCAGAGACATCAATCTGTAAATGACAACTACAAATCAAAGAGATGAAATAAATAGTATAAATATAAAACTTCCAAAGGAAGAGGATGTCAAGATGATATCAAGATAGAGGAAACTGTTTTAAACTTAGAGAGGCAAAAGTAAATTACAGGGTAACCAGAAAGAAAATTAATAAATATTCTGACCAAAATAAGAAAATCATAGGACTTACAACACAAAATCATCCTAGCATCAGAAGGAAAGAAGAACGCAAAAAAAAAAAAAAAAAAGGCATTTAGAAGCAATCAGCCATAAGACACGATGGCACTTGAGAACAGAACTAGATGGTGCCTGGCTACCAATGCCAAACACTAAGGAAAGGATCAAATCTGAAGATCCTGGATAGAGTAGGAGGGAAAACATTGAACAAAATCCAAAAACTCAATAATGACCAGAATTACTGGCCAGATGAAATCTGGTGAGATCTGCCAATACTATGGCCCTGGAATACATTCTGCACCTGGAATAAAATGCACCCTCAGGGTCTCGCTCTCAGCCCAATAGTTAACAAGATGTACACGCAGACCACTCAACCCAGGATGATGCACCCACATGTTGTTGTTGTTATGTGCCGTTGAGTCAGACCCGACCCATAACGACCTCTCCTTGGGTTGCCTAAGGTTCATGTGGATACCATCAAAAGGAATAACTTATGTGTCATTGGAATTCCAGAACAGGAAGAGAAAAACAAAACCACTGAGAAAATTGTCC
>NW_006921689.1:2350319-2350898 GCF_000298275.1 Orycteropus afer afer | reverse complement strand
CTTTTGCATATATAGTACTGAGTTGTAAGTGAAGACAAACATGGGTATATGGATGGATAGATAGGTGGACAAGCTAAACAATTAGGTATGTCTATAAAATGGGGAGTGTATCCAAGATCATATATAGGGTTGGCAGACAATGGTCCTATAAGTTTATGTGAAAGATCAGAATTACCAGCTGTATAGCAAAGCTGACAAGGGGCAAGGTTGGGGTCACTGTTTGGTCATAGCCATCTACCCAGAGTGACCGAGTAGTTGAACCTGCAGGCTTGGGACCATAGTCTCAGGGGACATCAAACTCAATTGGCGTAACATACTATACAAAACATTGTTCCACCTCCTACTTTGGCGAGTAGCTACTGGGATCATAATAGGTAGCAAGCTGCCATCTATGTGCCACGATGGGTCTCTCCTCATCAAGATCAAAGAAGAAAGAAGAAAACCAAAATTAATGGAAACAATTAGTCCTAGTGACTGGTACACCATCCAATCTGCAACCTATACAAGTATGAGACGAGAAGAACTAGATGGTGCCCGGCTACCACTGTCATCCACTTGGAAGGGATGTAGGAGATCCTG
>NW_006921689.1:2332757-2334085 GCF_000298275.1 Orycteropus afer afer | reverse complement strand
TAAATTTTGGTCAATGACATGAGACAAAGTATATGTGAACTGCTGTATGAAAAGTGAATTTACTCTGTAAATCTTCACCCAAATCCTAATAAAAAAGAAAAAAAAAGAAAAGAAAACACAAAATCAACAGCAACAAAAAAAAATCTGATAACAAAATAAACTCAGCTCAGAAAAACAATATACAGAACAAAGAAATCATCAACACCACAACAAAAAACACATAAGAATGATAGCAGTAAATTCGTAACTCTCAGATAATTACACTGATTGCAAATGGATTAAATGCACAAGTCAAGAGAAAGAAAAGGGCAAAATGGATAAGAAAACATGACCCATCAATATGCTGTCTACAAGATACTCACCTTAGACACAATGATAAAAGTGAATTAAAAATAAAAAGATATATGAAGTAAACATCAAACAGAAAAGAGCAGGAATGGAAATATTAATTTTTGGTAATATAGCCATCAAGGCAAAACCAGCGTAAGAAACAATGAAGGGCATTATATAAAGATTAAAGGATCAATCCAGCAAGAGGGACTAAATATAATAAATATCTACACATTCAATGAAAGAGCTCAAAATACATGAAGCAAACTATGGTAGTTCAGTGTTTGTGTCAACTTGGCTGGCCCTGGTTGAGTAGCTGGGCAGCTGGATGTAGTATTCCCCGTGTTGCGACTGGTAATCAACTCCATGGTGGAATCTACTGTGAGGAGCTGAGTAGCTGCGTTAGGGATGTTGTCTGCTTCCTGTATATAAGGAGAAGCTTTGGGGAATGGTCTCTACCTTATGGCACACTTGGACCCTGCATATAGCCATGTCATTGTTCAGCAGCCTGACATGCTCTGCCAATCTTGGGACTTTCAGTGGATGTGAATTAATGGCTTGCCATGTGCTTTGGTAACATTGGGACTGTGCCATTTCATTTGTTGACCTTGGGCTTGTTAGCCTCAGCAGCCAGTAGTTGCCTGAGTGAAGAGATTCCTCTAGCTTAGTGGGTCGGAAGCAGGAGGCAGAGCTGAAGCCCAAGGTCGAGGGGCTTTCACACAGCCCCTAGAGCCCAGCACTTTGAATTCAGACTTCTAGCCTCCCGAACTGTAAGAGAATAAACTCTTATTTGTTCAAGCCATCACATTTGTGGTATGTTCTTGTCAGAGAAGCACTAGGTAACCCAGACACAAACATTAACAGAATTGAAAAAAATTGACAACTCCACATTAATGGTTGTTGTTGTTGTTGTTGTTGTTAAGTGCCGTCGAGTCGTTTCCGACTCATAGCGACCCCATGCACAGCAGAACAAAACACTGCCCGATCCCGCACCAGCC
>NW_006921689.1:2326447-2327719 GCF_000298275.1 Orycteropus afer afer | reverse complement strand
CAATGGTATTGAAGGAAGAAATCAAAGCTGTACTGAAGGAATTGGTGAAGAACAAGGCTCCAGGAAATGACGGAATACCTATTGAGATGTTTCAACAAATGGGTGCCCCACTAGAAGCACTCACTCGGCTCTGCCAAGAGATTTGGAAGAGAGCTACCTGGCCAACTGACTGGAAGAGATCCATATTTGTCTACATTCCAAAGAAGAGTGATCCCACAGAATATGGAAATTATTAAACAATAATATTGCATGCAAGTAAAATCTTCCAGAAGATAAGTCAAAAACGGTTGCAGCGGTATATTGACAGAGATCTTCTAGTAATGCAAGGTGGATTCAGAAGAGAATATTTACTTGGGTTTTATTGACTATGCAAAAGTATTTGTGTAGATCATAACAAATTGTGGATAACATTGAAAAGAATGGGAATTCCAGAATACTTAATTGTACTCATGAGGACTGTACATAGACCAGGAGGCTGTAATTCAAACAGAACAAGGAGATACTGCATGGTTTAAAATCAAGAAGGGAGTGAGTCAGGGTTGTATCCTTTCACAATACTTATTCAATCTGTATGCTGAGCAAAATCCAACAAGCTGAACTATATGAAGAATGTGGCATCAGGATTGGAGGAAGAATCATTAACAACCTGCAATATGCTAACGACACAACTTTGCTTGCTGAAAGTGAGGATGACTTGAAGCACTTACTGATGAAGATTGAAGAATACATCTGCAGTATGGATTACATCTCACTATGAAGAAAAAAAAAATCCTCAGAACTGGACTAATAAGCAGCATCATGATAAATGAAGAAAAGATTGAAGTTGTCAAAAACGTCATATTGCTTAGTTCTACAATCGACACCAATGGAAGCAGCAGCCAGTACATCAGATGACATATAGCACTGGACAAATCAGCTGCAAGGGACCTCTTTCAAGTGCAAAGATGTCTCCCTGAGGGCTAAGGTGCACCTGACACAAGCCATGGTATTTTCAATTGCCTCATATGCATGTGAGAGCTGGACAATGAATAAGGAAGACCAAAGAAGAGTTGATGCTTTTGAGTTGTGATGTTGGTGAAGAATGCTGAAAATACCATGGACTGCTAAAACAACTAACATGTCTGACCTGGAGAAAGTGCAGCCAGAATGCTCCTTGGAAGTGAGAATGGCCAGACTTCGTCTCATACTTTGGTCACGTTGTCAGAAGGGACCATTCACTGGAGAAGGATGTCATGCTTGGTAAGGTGGAGGATCAACAAAAGAGAGGAAGGC
>NW_006921689.1:2297905-2326347 GCF_000298275.1 Orycteropus afer afer | reverse complement strand
AGCTGAAAGAACTGAGGAAAAAATTTAAGCCTTGAGTTGCAATATTGAAAGATTCTATGGGCAAAATATTGAATGATGCAGGAAACATCAAAAGAAAATGGAAGGAATACACAGAGTCACTGTACCAAAAAGAACTGGTCGATCTTCATCCATTTCCAGAGGTGGCATATGATCAAGAACCAATGGTATTGAAGGAAGAACTCAAAGCTGAACTGAAGGAAGTGGCAGAGAACAAGGTTCCAGGAATTGATGGAATACCCATTGAGATGTTTCAACAACCAGATGTCCCGCTGGAGACACTCACTCGGTTATGCCAAGAGATTTGGAAGAGAGCTGCCTGGCCAACTGACTGGAAGAGATTCATATTTGCACCCATTCCAAAGAAAGGTGATTCCACAGAATGTGGAAATTATCAAACAATATCATTAATATTGCATGCAAGTAAAATTTTACTGAAGATAATTCAAAAACAGTTGCAGCAGTATATTGACAGAGAACTTCCAGAAATGCAAGCTTGATTCAGAAGAAGACGTGGAACGAGGGATATCACTGATGATATCAGATGGATTTTGGCTCCAAGCAAAGAATACCAGAAAGATGTTTACTTGCGTTTTATTGACTATGCAAAAGCATTTGATTGTGTGGATCATAACAAATTGTGGATGACACTGAGATGAATAGGAATTCTGGAACACTTAATTGTACTCATGAGGAACCTGTACATAGACTAAGAGGCTGTTGTTCAAACAGAAAAAGGAAACACTACATGCTTTAAAATCAAGAAGGGGGGTGACAGGGTTGTATCCTTTCACCATACTTATTCAATCTGTATGCTTAGCAAATAACCCAAGAAGCTGGACTATATGAAGAAGAACTTGGCATCAGGATTGGAGGAAGAATCATTAACAATCTGCGATACGCTGATGACACAACTTTGCTTGCTGAAAGTGAGAATGACTTGAAGTACTTACTGATGAAGATTGAAGAATACAGTCTTCAGTATGGATTACATCTCAATATAAAGAAAACAAAAATCTTCACAACTGGTCCTATAAGCAACACTATGATAAATGGAGAAAAGATTGAAATTGTCAAAGACTTCACATTACTTGGTTCCACAATTGACACCAATGGAAGCAGCAGTCAGGACATCAGATGACATATAGCACTGGGTAAATCAGCTGCAAAGGACCTCTTTCAAGTAGTGAAGAGCAAAGGTGTCTCCTTGAGGTTAAGGTGAGCCTGACACAAACCATGGTATTTTCTATTGCCTCATATGCATGTAAGAGCTGGACAATGAATAAGGAAGACCAAAGGAGAATTGATGCTTTTGAGCTGTGGTGTTGACAAAGAATGCTGAAAGTGCTGTGGACTGCTAAAAGAACTAACAGGTCTGTCCTGGAGAAAGTGCAACCACAATGCTTGTTGGAGGCGAGAATGGCCAGACTTTGTCTCACATACTTTGGTCATGTTTTCAGAAGAGACCATTCCCTGGAGAAGGATGTCATGCTTGGTAAGGTAGAGGGTCAATGAAAGAGGGGAAGGCCCTTAACGAGATGGATTGACACTGTGGTAGCAGCAATGGGCTCAAGTATAGCAAGAATCATCGAGCTGACTCAGGACCAGGCGGTGTTTTGTTCTGCTTGTGCATAGGGTCACTATGAGTCATAAGCAACTCGACGGCACCTAACAACAATGTATGTGTGTGTGTATGTGTGTGTGTGTAAAATGTATTTATTTTATAAAATAATTATATACAGTCTAATGGCATATTCGTAGTACCTAAGGCATTTGAGTGCTAACCAGAAGGCTGGTGGTTCAAACCCACCAGCCACCCCTTGGAAGGAAGGTTAGACAATCTACTTCCATATTGATACCACCTCATAAAACCAAGGAAGGGTCGCTATGAGTCAGATCCAACTTGACAGCAGTGAGTTTGGTTTTTGGTAGAATGGCACAGTGGCTCAGCACTAGGGTGCCAATTAAAATGTTGGTTGTTCCAAATCATCAAATGCTCCATGGGAGAAAGAAGTGGCAGCCTGCTTCCATAAAGATATATAGCCTTAGAAACCCTATGAGGGCAGTTCTACTATGTTGTATATGGTCACTGTAAGCAAGAATTCACTCAATGGCAAGTGTGCATTTTCAAAAGGCATCAATGAGTACTATATTTATAATCATAAAATACATGTTGTTGTTAGGTGCCATCGAGTCAGCTCCAACTTATAGTGAGCATATGTACAACAGAGCGAAACACTGCCTGGTGCTGTGCCAGCCTCACAATCCTTGCTATACTTGAGCTCATCATTGCAGCCACCATGTCAATCCATCTCGTTGAGGGCCTCCCTCTTTTTCATTGACCCTGCACTTTACCAAGCATGATATCCGTCTCCCGGGAATGATCCCTTCCGCCAACATGACCAAAGTAGGTGACACAAAGTCTGGCCATTCTCTCTTCTAAGGAGCATTCCAGTTGCACTTCTTCCAGGACAGACTGATTAGTTCTTTTGGCAGTCCATGATATCTTTGGTATTCTTTGCCAACACCACAACTCAAAAGCACCAACGCTTCTTCGGTCTCCTTATTAAAAATCTCTAGCCATTTAAAATAAAGTAACAAGTAATGATTCATTCACTAAATGCTAATTTGTGGAGTTACAAATTTATATTTGTATTTCCAGAATCTTAAATATTTATATAAATATATTTTATATAGATCCTAACATACATACACACACACACACACACACACACACATATATTAGGACTGCCTAAGGCTTTTGAATGACCAGCCTTCTGGTTTGCAATCAAATGCCTTAGGCACTACACCACCAGAGCTCCTCTTCAGGTGGGTTTAAACCACTAACCTTCCAATTAGCAATCAAATGCCTTAGGCACTGTTCCACTAGAACTCCTTTAAAGTTAATTACTAAATATTTATTAATTAAATATAACTTAATTAACAAAAGAGGAATAATGGAAGAACATTTAAAATAAAGCAGGGACATGAAAGAATCTTAACTAAATTTTAATGGATAATTAGTTACAAATTAAATACATGAAAACCTCAGGGGCAATCTTCTCCTTTACTCTCCCTGGGATTAAAGCCCCTTACATACTTAGATTGGGAGAAAGGAATGCCAAAGTCTAATGAACTAAGCATCCAGTTAAGCTAGAAAAAGAGTAACACAATAAAACCAAAGAAAGCAAAAGGAAGGTGATATAAAAGTAGAAATTAATAAAGTAGATGAAAATATATATTTGACCCAGCTACCAATGCCAACCACTTGGAAAGGGATCAAAATTGGAGATTCAGTAGAGTGGGAGAAAAATGTGGAACAAAATTGGGAATCAAAAAAGGCCAGGAATCATAAAAAAAAGACCAGGCTTACTGGTCTGATAAATAGGCATGAAACTCCAGAGATTGTGGCCCCAAGTCATGCTTCAGGCCTGCAATTGATCTCACTCCTGTGGCTTAATTCTCAGTGGACAACAGATAGGCCTGCGAGCTGAACACCTGCACCAAAGAGAAGCACTTCTTAAAACAATCAGCCATGAAGATTAGAAGGGCATCATTTCCACAGGGAGGAATGTAGGGAAGCAAGGATGCATGAGCAAGAAGGACACAGGGAAAGGGTAACCACAGGGAGGAAGTGGGAGGTGAAATGTTACACTCTGGACAATGTAACCAGTATCACAAAAAAAAATGTGTGAAAGAACTGTTGAATGTAGAATGATCTGTTTGTAAAATTTTACCCAAATAACAATAAAAAGTTAAAATAAATATATGAAAACAGCAGAACCTGAAGATTGTTCTACAAAAACATGAAGAATCAAACTTCTTGTTAGACCAATCAAAAGAAAAAGGCAATGAACACAAATAAATACCCTTAGGAATAATGAAGAGAACATATCCACAAATTCAATAAAAATTATGAAGTAAATACTATTTCAGTTTAAAATTAATAAAATTGCAACATTCAAAGGAATCATAAGCTTTTTAGAAAAAAATATGTACCAAACATATCTCAAAAAAAAATAAAAAATTGAAAGCTGGGATAGTCATAACTATTGAAAATATTAAATCAGTAGTTTTAAATTTTTTTCCCAAAGAAAGAAACAGTCCCAGATTTTTGTACAAGAGATTTCTATCAAATTTTCAAGGAAAAAAAAATTATTCAAATAATACCCAAACTCCCTCATAGATAAGAGAAAAGCGGAAAACACAGCAATCTATTCAATAAGTTCAGAATAACTTTGATGCCAAACACAGACAAGAACAGCACTGGATAGAAATTTGAGGCAAATCTCACCCATGAAAATAGCTTCAAGAAATCGTAAACAAAATCTCAGAAAACCTAAGATTAGAAGACCTTCTGGAAGAAGAATAATTTGGGAAGAATTTCAGAGCTTCCCTACCTTAATAATTCCTATTATATAGAAGAGTAATAAAGAATATAAGTTATTGACCAAGGGATACTCAAACTTAACAACAGACCAGAATGGCAACCCCAGAAAAAAATTCATTCATACCTAAAAACTTGAAAGTGTGACATTGCAGATAACTGGGAAAAAGTTGTCCCACTTTGCAAATGGCACTAGGACATTGGATAGCTGTCCCATATCAGTCAGAAGACCCAATTTATATAATTAGAAACTTAAAAGTAAAAAATACTTAAATATTTGCAGACATTATAAAAAGAAATATCTTCATTCCCTCAGGAAAAGGAAGGATTTCTTAACAGGCATGGAAAATACTAACCATAAAATCAAAGGTTGATACCCTAAAACAAGGCGCTCTGGTAGCACAGTGTCTAAAGGCACTTGACTGCTAACCAAAAGGCTGACGTTTCAAACCCACCAGCCACTCCTCGGAAGGAAGATGGGGCAATCTACTTCCATAGTGATACTGGCTAGGAAACCCAAGGAGGGGTCTCTATGAGTCGGTTCTGACTGGACGGCACATAACAACAACAACAACAACCCTAAAATAAGAACTACTGTTTGGCAGGACCTAGCCCCCAGAGACAGGAAAGGGAGGGAGCACTGGGGACCACAAAAGCAGTAGGATCCAGGTAAGGGGTGGGAGGCAGGACCCACCCCCCAGAGACAGGAAAAGGAAGAGCACTAGAGACCACAAAGCAGCAGGATCCAAGGAGGAATTAGGTTAGGGGAGGTTGGAGAGGTTTCCAACAGCTAAGGAAGACAAACATGTCTATCACTTTGTCATCCTGTGGGGCTTGCACATTGCTGTGCCACCAGTGTTTCAA
Source organism: Orycteropus afer afer (assembly GCF_000298275.1). NCBI lineage: Eukaryota > Metazoa > Chordata > Mammalia > Tubulidentata > Orycteropodidae > Orycteropus > Orycteropus afer. The sequence continues at coordinate 2,321,078 of NW_006921689.1, read as the reverse complement.
ACCCCAGCAGGGTTGCACATGGTGCACAGGTTTCAAAACAGCTTACAGCCTGAGACAGATTAGGAAGAAGAATGAGGTCATCCACTTCTCAAAAATTGGCCAGGGAAAACCATATGAATAGCAGAGAAACATTGTCTGATACTTTACTGGGCAACTTTTTGAATAGCCTGGAAACATTGTCTGATACAGTGCGGGAAGACAAGCTCCTTGGGTCAGAAGGTGCTCAAAATAGGCCTGGGAAAGAGCTTTCTCATCAGAGTAGAACCAACCTTAATGATATGGATAAAGTAAATCTTTGAGGACCTCCATGTACTGATGTGGCAAGACTGAAACTGAGGAGAAACAGCTGCAAACATCCATTAATAATCAGAACATGGAATTATGAAGTATAATCTAGAAAAATTGGAAGTTGCCAAAAATGAAACGGAATGCATAAAGATTAATATTCTAGGCATTGTTGTTGTTGTTGTTATGTGCCATCGAGTGAGATCTGACTCATAGTGACCCCTCCTTGGGTTTCTGAGGCAGTATCACTACGGAAGTAGATTGCCCCATCTTCCTTCCGAGGAGTGACTAGTGGGTTTGAACCTCCAGCCTTCTGATTTAGCAGTCAAGTGCCTTAGTCACTATGCTACCAGAGCTCCCAATGAGCTGAAATGGACTGGTTTGGGCCATTTAGAATCAGACAACCATATGATCTTTAAGCCAGGAATGACAATTTGAAGAGGAATGGCATGGCATTCATCATCACAAAGGATGTTTCAAAATCGGTCCTGAAGTACAATGCTGTCAGTGATAGAATAATATCCACACGCCTATAAGGTAGACCCAGTTGATGCTACTATTATTCAAATTTACACACCAACCATCAAAGCCAAAGATTAGGAAATGGAAGATTTTTATCAACTTCTGCAGCGTGAAATTGACCAAACATGCAATCAAGATGTGTTAATTATCACTGGTGATTGGAATGCAAAAGTTGGAAAAAAACAAGAATCACCAGTAGTTGGAAAATGTGGCCTTGGTGACAAAAATAATGCTGGAGATCTCATAATAGAATTTTGCAAGACCAACGACTTATTCATTTCAAATACATTTTTTCAACAACACAATTGGCAGCTATACACATGGACTTTGCCAGATGGAGTACACAGGAATCAGATTGACTACATTCATGGCAGAGGCAACAGAAAAGCTCAATATCTTCAGCCAAAACAAGGCCAGGAGCTAATTGTGGAACAGACTATCACCTGCTCATATGTAAGTTCAACTTGAAGTTGAAGACAATTAAAACAAGTCCACAAGAGCCAAAATATGACCTTGATTGTATCTATCCTGAATTTAGAGACCATCTAAAGAATAGATTTGATGCATTGAACACCAGTGACTGAAAAGCAGAAGAATTGCGGGATGACATCAAGAGCATCATCCATGAAGAAACCAAGAGATCATTAAAAAGACAAGAAAGAAAGAAAAGACCAAAATGGATATCAGAAGAGACTCTGAAACTTGCCCTTGAGCAAAGAGTACCTAAAGCAAATGGAAGAAATGACAAGATCGAAGAACTGAACAGAAGCTTTCAAACAGCAGCTCGAGAAGACAAAGGCAATAATTATAATAATGAAATGTGAAAAGACCTGGAATTCGAAAACCAAAAGGGAAGAACACACTTGGCATTTCTCAAGCTGAAAAAACTGAGGAAAAATATTTTAGCCTTGAGTTTCAATATTGAAAGATTCTCTGGGCAAAATATTGAATGATGCAGGAAACATCAAAAGAAGATGGAAGGAATACAAAGAGTCACTGTACCAAAAAGAACCGGTCAATATTCATCCATTTCAGGAGGTGGCATATGTTCAAGAATCAATGGTATTGAAGGAAGAAATCAAAGCTGTACTGAAGGAATTGGTGAAGAACAAGGCTCCAGGAATTGACGGAATACCCATTGAGATGTTTCAACAAATGGATGCCCCACTGGAGGCACTCCTCGGCTCTGCCAAGAGATTTGGAAGAGAGCTACCTGGCCAACTGACTGGAAGAGATCCATATTTGTACCCATTCCAAGAAAGGTGATCCCACAGAATGTGGAAATTATTGAACAATATCATTAATATCACATGCAAGTAAAATCTTACTGAAGATAATTCAAAAATGGTTGCAGCAGTATATTGACAGAGAACTTCCAGAAATGCAAGGTGGATTCAGAAGAGAATATTTACTTGGGTTTTATTGACTATGCAAAAGTATTTGTGTAGATCATAACAAATTGTGGATAACATTGAAAAGAATGGGAATTCCAGAATACTTAATTGTACTCATGAGGACTGTACATAGACCAGGAGGCTGTAATTCAAACAGAACAAGGAGATACTGCATGGTTTAAAATCAAGAAGGGAGTGAGTCAGGGTTGTATCCTTTCACAATACTTATTCAATCTGTATGCTGAGCAAAATCCAACAAGCTGAACTATATGAAGAATGTGGCATCAGGATTGGAGGAAGAATCATTAACAACCTGCAATATGCTAACGACACAACTTTGCTTGCTGAAAGTGAGGATGACTTGAAGCACTTACTGATGAAGATTGAAGAATACATCTGCAGTATGGATTACATCTCACTATGAAGAAAAAAAAAATCCTCAGAACTGGACTAATAAGCAGCATCATGATAAATGAAGAAAAGATTGAAGTTGTCAAAAACGTCATATTGCTTAGTTCTACAATCGACACCAATGGAAGCAGCAGCCAGTACATCAGATGACATATAGCACTGGACAAATCAGCTGCAAGGGACCTCTTTCAAGTGCAAAGATGTCTCCCTGAGGGCTAAGGTGCACCTGACACAAGCCATGGTATTTTCAATTGCCTCATATGCATGTGAGAGCTGGACAATGAATAAGGAAGACCAAAGAAGAGTTGATGCTTTTGAGTTGTGATGTTGGTGAAGAATGCTGAAAATACCATGGACTGCTAAAACAACTAACATGTCTGACCTGGAGAAAGTGCAGCCAGAATGCTCCTTGGAAGTGAGAATGGCCAGACTTCGTCTCATACTTTGGTCACGTTGTCAGAAGGGACCATTCACTGGAGAAGGATGTCATGCTTGGTAAGGTGGAGGATCAACAAAAGAGAGGAAGGCCCTCAATGAGATGAACTGACATGGTGGCTGCACCAATGGGCTCAAGTATAGCAAGGATCACAGAGCTGGCACAGGACTGGTCAGTGTTTTGTCCTGCTGTGCATAGGGTCTCTATGAGCCAGAGATGACTTGACGGCACCTAACAACAACAACAACACTTGTCAAAGAGCTGTAAGGATATGTCAAAATTAAGCCACAAATTAAAATAAGTTATTTTGAGTATATATTTCTGACATAAGATCTCAAAATCTATGAAGAACCCCTATATATCAAAATAAATAAGACAAACAACACATATGAAAATGGTCTAAAGACATGGGAAAAAAAAATTCACCACTAGTGAAACAGAAGAGATAAGTGCTCAGGAATAATTTAAAATCTATTAATTATCAAGATGAATGAAATATCAGTTAACATATAGATAATTGGCAAAAATAAGAACATCCATTAATACCAAGTGTTAGAAAGTGTGTGAATCAATAAGAAATCTTAAATATTGCTGGTGGAAAGACACAACCATTTAGGAAAACAATTTAGAATTCTCGTATAAATATTTACAAGCCCTATGACCAGCAATCCTTTCCTGATATTTACCATGAAGGAATATTTATATATTTCTGCTAGGAAATATTTACAATAAATATCAGCCTTATTTATAAGAACCAAAAATAAGATAGATAGATAGATAGATAGATAGATAGATAGATAGATAGATAGACGGATAGATTTAGTTAGATAGATGATCCTGGAAAATGATCCAAAGGAGAAAGGATAATGATGTATCATGGTATAGTCTTACAATGATATATCAAACTACCAAAAATGGCATATTAATTATTGTTACATGCAACAACACAGATAAATTTTAGAAAGATAACATTAATTTAAAAAAAAAAAATCAGGCCATGAAGTCTACTAGAAATGATACCATTTTCATGATTCTAATAGCCTAGAGCTAAAAGGATAAAAGAAAAGTAGAGCTTTGTCCCCTGTGTATAGGATCAGTCATAACCAGAATGGTTTTGTTTTTTAAAGTATTTTAAGAACTATCTTAAGGGAGCTCTTGTGGCGTAGTGCCTAAGGCATTTGACTGTTAACCAAGGCTGGCGATTCAAACCCACCAGCCACTCCTCAGAAGGATGATTGGGCAATCTACTCTTCCATAGTGATACTGCCTTGGAAACCCAAGGAGGGGTCGCTATGAGTTGGATCCGACTCAAGGGCAGTGAGTTTAGTTTGGCTTTTATTTAATATGTAAGGTGTTCTGGTGGTGTAGTGGGTAAGGCATTTGGATGCTAACCAGAAAGTAAGCAGTTTAAACCCACCAGCTGCTCTGTGAAAGGAAGATGAAGAAATCTGCTTCCATAAAGATTTACAGCCTTGAACACCCAATGGGGGCTGATTTGAGTCAGAGTCATCTCAATGACAGTGGGTTTTGGGGGTTTATCGTAACATATATTCACACTGAGAGGTTGTTGTATAGATATGAAACCAAACAATATAAAGGAAAAGAATAATACTTTAGGTTTACAGATACATTTCTTAATAATCATGCTTTGATATGTTTGCAATAGATCATGTTGGGATAGGCAAGGTCTGTGAAAAGGAAATCTTATTTATTCTTTTTCTTAATTTGTATATGTAGCCTTTGCTATTTTTTTAATTACTATTATTTTAACCATACACTCATTTTTTTTTTTTTCTATAATTTTCTAGACAATTCATTCTATGGCTTGGAATCAAATAACTCTGATCATGAATCCTGATAACCTTTGTACAGTAATTATGGATTCCAAATTAAAGATAAGATTTGAAGACTGATTTCATATGCTTGAGTTCTCAACATCAGAAGAAAGTTGTTCTTGAAATATTTGGCTTAACACTGCATAAGGAGAAAGAAGGAAATAAGAAATCACTTAGTGAGCGGCTTCTATACAATTGAAGTAGTACTGGGCCTGTAACATTTTGCCACAGAGATGGAGATCAGCCTGGTTGGTGGTAAAGAGGTTGGGTACAAAATCTGTGAACATTAGCAGCCACCATGACAACCAATGGCATGTGATTTGGTATAGTAGTATCTGATGTTCTTTTACAATTATTTTCTCTAGAAATTGTAAGAATGTCAGCATCTGGTTCAGAATCAGAGTACAACCAAAAACTACTAGCAGGTGAAAGTCTGGTCTGGCCTTTGCATCACTAAGAAAAAGTAGTTAAGCTCATGTCATCCTCTAAAGATATACTGTCAAAGAAAAGAAAAGCTTTGCAATGAAAAGAGCTCTCTTAGTTTCTCTGATTTGCTGTGCTCTGAATTAGTGCCTCTGACCTTTTCTTAAAACTTTAAGCATCACAAGGAGATCAGCAGGAATCATGTGCTGGCCAAGTACTTAAAGGGCAGAAAATCTTACTGTAGTGAAAGGGGATTATTAAAAGGTGGAGAAGAGGACCAGCCCCTCCCAGCTTGGGTGAGCAGATTTGGGATTAGTTATCAGGCACAAACTGGCAAGTAATTAATAGCTCTGACATCAGGGGACCAGCAAATATAAAACACTCAGCGGTAGGAGAAGATCAACAGAGAAACCCCTCAGGAGTTGAAGGTACTGGAGAGAAGCTCTACGGGGAGTGGGTGGACTTCCGCCAAACTCCAAAGGATGGGGGACTTTAAATCATATATATTAATTTGCTGGAAATCTGTTCCCAATTCTTCAGCTCCATGGTTCAGTGTAATTACTGGTGGTGACCTGCTAGGAATGCTTTTCACAAATGACATCCAGGATAAGTATTTGTATATATAAATCAAAATGAAGACTAGGATAGAGGATTTAATTATGTAGGTATTATACATGTCAACGTTTTAAAGGTAAATTACTATTTTTATTAATTCTTTGTTGGAAATGTCTTTTCACAGGTGTTGAAAGCATTTTGAAAGCGGGTTGGGAAGGACTCCTACCATGTATGAAAGGGGAAGAAGATGAGTTTACATAATTGTACTTTTGTTTTCTCCTTTTTCAGCTGGATCTACATGACTCAGTCTCCTCTACACAAAGGACTGCTAACCAGAGCTGTGTCTTGCACTCTGACTTCAAGCACAATGAAACCTTGTAAACCCCTCTCTCTAGGCTACACCTTCTTCCCTTTACTGCTTCTTCAGCAGGCCTGTGCTCAATTTCCAAGAGAGTGTGTCACTATTGAGGCTTTGAAAAGTGGTGAGTGTTGCCCAGACCTGTCGCCTATATCTGGGCCTGGGACAGATCGTTGTGGCTCATCATCCGGCAGGGGCAGGTGTGAGGCAGTGACTGCAGACTCCCGGCCCCACAGCCCCCAGTACCCTCACGATGGCACAGATGACCGGGAGGGCTGGCCCACACAGTTCTTCAATAGGACATGTCATTGCAATGGCAATTTCTCAGGACACAACTGTGGGACATGTCGTCCTGGCCACAGTGGTGCTGCTTGTGACCAAAGGGTTCTCATAGGTAAGTGTGGAGTGAACTGGGTACACAGTTCTGTATGAAGCTTAAGGCTCTTCATATAATTCTTAATCATTTGGTCTGGAAGAACACTGGGAAATCTTGTAGTCCAAGCCTCTCTTTGCACAAGTGAGGAAATTGAGGCTTAGGTTAGGAAATTTAATTCAAGTTTATAGGGTTGGAGATGACACTCAGGCATTCTAGCCAAAAATATTTACTGCCACAGACATTTATTGAGCAACCACTATCTCCTGGGCGCTGTGGTAAGTCTTCCTTACCAGACCTTTCAATACAAGACAGCTATTTTAACTGTCACAACCAATTGTTAACCGGCTACTGTTAAGTCGATTTTAACTGTTAAACAACCCCATGTGTGTCACAGTACAACTGTGCTCCATGGGGTGTTCAATGACCCTTCAGAAGTAGATCTCCAGGAACATCTTCCAAGAAGCCTCTGGGTAGCAAATCTCCAACTTTTGGTTAGCTGTTGAGCACGTTTACTACCTATACCACCAAATTCACCAGTAATTGATAAAACTGGGATAAAACTGGGTTAGCTTCTTCTCTAACCTTTGCTGACTCACTGAGAAATTTCCCACTAAGATGATCGGGAATTTTAGATGATGAGTCTTGCCTGCAGCCTAAATAGCACTACATAGCTAAGCAATCAATAATATTAATGAAAAATACTTGATTATTTCTGTGTGCTAGACACTGGACCAAAGGTTTGATGGGATGTTTATTGAATGTTTATTATGAGCCAGGCCCTGATATGATTAATGTGTATTTTAATATTTATAACAATGATGTAAAAGCAGGTATTATCATTCATGCTTTATAGGTGAAAAACTGAGGCTTCAAGAAATACTTCCAGAGTCATTGAACAAGTCTCTGGTCTTAACAACTTTGATACAACACCAATTTTGGTTTTACAAGATTTATTATATTAAAAAGGGTAGAAAATTCCAAAAGAAATGTCAATAGTGAGCAGAAATAAACATAAAAGGATCACAGAATTATACAATCTATATGTAAGATTAAAGAAATCCTAGAGTAATCTGAATAGACATCAGGAAGCAGGAGGAAAAAGAGAGAGAGAGTTGCTACCTGAGCAGAGATTTTAGTAGGGCTATTATAAAAAAAGAAGAAGAAAAATTAAAACAGATTTAAATGTATATATACATGATGATTAATGGGTAAATGGGATATGGTATGTTGCAAGATGATTGTGCTTTTTCTCCCTATCTTCATAAGGCTGATATTTTCATGATTGGATTTTATATCCCTAAAGTCAGAAGAAACATTCTGGACTTAAGTGCAGAAGAAAAGAACCGATTTGTCCAGGCCCTGGATACGGCAAAGCGTACAACTCACCCCCAGTTTGTCATTGCCACCAGGAGATCAGAAGAAATATTGGGGCCAGATGGCAACACACCACAATTTGAGAACATTTCCATTTACAACTACTTTGTTTGGACACACTACTACTCAGTCAAAAAGACTTTCCTTGGGACAGGGCAGGAAAGCTTTGGTGAAGTAGATTTTTCTCATGAAGGACCAGCTTTTCTTACATGGCACAGGTACCACCTACTGCAGCTGGAAAGAGACATACAGGTAAGCATATAACTCTTTGATTTTCAGAGCTTTTATGGACAAGGTGCCTTATCTGTAAGTCATTTTAATTCTCTCTTGTTCTGAGTGGTAAGGACATGTATTATTAATAAAGCAATTTCAAGAGGCTTTGACATTTACTTAAACTTTCCCCCTGTATTAATTACTTATTAATTAATGAATTAATCATTATATTTTGTGGAAGTGAGAAGGAAGTAATATCAATGAGGAGGAAGCCAGTTGAGATATTTCTAAGTGTGGATTAAAGCTTTGGAAATATTCTAAAGCTCTGTAGTTGAATAACAACACTCAAAAGGTTTGAATCAAAGAATCTCAATTAATATGTCTTCCTTGACTATCAAACGTAAGTCGATATCCTGTTCCGGTCTCAGTGAAGGAGTGTGTATTTTGTCAGAGGCTCTCCAGACACAAGTGTATACACCATTCCAGTGGATGACTCTTTCCAACATGGTATAGGGTTTTAATGCTGAGGTTTTTTTTGCCAATTTGATTTGTCATATTTTATTGAACTTCATTTCCCCCCTTCCTCTTCCACTGTGAATGTTAAAGTAAAACAGAATAATTAAAATTTTTATCTCAGCTAGACATTATTTCTAATTAAAAGACATTGGCTTTATTTAGCATAAAGTGAACTTCAACTCAAGCACAATTATTTTCTGTTTTGTTTTTAAGCAGATAAGCTCACAGCACATCAAATACCTGTTAATGTAAATAGCTTATTATCTATTGTCTCTTATCAATTGTTATATTTCTTGAGGAAAATATTGTAATTTTAAAATATTTTTAATTATTAGATCTCACTAGAAAATTCACAAATTAAACCTGTTTTCTATGTGAAAACAATGATAAATCCCCCACCTCAAGTTAAACCTTAACACTAATCTAAAGATATCTGAAGGCCAAAACGCAGAGTGCTTGTGCTCAACATTATTTTAAAAATGAAGAGTTGGATAGTGAGAAATTAATGCACTGAAATGTGGAATAAAATATTGTCCTGAAAGTAGTCTATCCATACATAATTTGAGAGTGATTAAATACTTCGAACTTTGTATTTTATAGCTCTGGTTACAATTGAGACATTTCGTAGATCAGGAGTAGATAAATCTGTCATTTGTAATTGACTTCACATCTTGATGTGTCCAACTTATTTTCCCATGGGCACAACAAAATGAAAGGGCAGGTAGAAAGTATCTAAAACCTTCAATTTTGCCTGTGTAAACTTCGACTATACAGTTCTGTGACTTACATTTTAAAAACCCAACAGCACATGGGATCCAAGAAATTACTACTTAAATGCAATGCACAGTTGAAATGCCACATGAATACGCTTCAGCTCTTGAATGTCAGTTGCTGGACCACAAACAGACTCTTAATGATCCCTTAGAAGCTGTAACTAATTTTTGTGAACCAGAACGATGATTTCTAAATGAAGACTCTAAAGCCCTGGAGATCAATAACTGGGAATGCCTTTGCACGCTTTTGGCCTCTAAAATACCCTGAGGACAACGACATGCTTCTTACAAGGGTTTAAAGTGAAAAAGCAGCAATGTACTAGAGCTTGAGAGGTGAGATGGGATAATGATGATCCCTACATTGAAATCCAGATGTCTAAATAGAACTTCCCAAAGGCCCAAAGAATGAGGACTAACAAGTAAATGTATGTTTTCAAGAGCTCAATAAAATAAGCACATGACCTTGAGCCCTGTGTTTTATAAAATAGGAGATTGGCTCTAAACGGAAATTATGCCAGCCTCTAGTCTAAAGAACAAGAAACCCTCACCAAACCAAACTCACTGCTGTCGAGTCAGATCTGACTCATAGCAACCCCTCCTTGGGTTTCTGAGGCATTATCATTACGGAAGTAGATTGCCCAACCTTCCTTCCGAGGAGTGGCTGGTGGGTTTTCTGGTTACTAGTCAAATGCCTCAGGACCACGAGAGCTCTATACCACCAGAGCTCCTAAAGAACAATAAGCACATAAAAATATTCTGCATAAAAGCATTTCCTGTTTATATGAGATTCATGAAGATCCTTGAGTCCTCTTACCTTAAACCCTGAAACAAGGGTCTCAAAGTAAAACAACTTTAGTCGCTAGGCAGGTAAATTAAGTTTAAAAGAGCTTGTGTAGTCGGTGGCCAAACCAGAATCTAAATGCTTAAAGTCATTCAAATTAAATTTAAAAAAAAAAAATTCACAAAACATATGTCAAGGCTGGATCTGGCTCCAAGACTAAGGGTTTATGATACTTGAATTAGAGATAGTAAAATCAGAAGGTGGAAATATCATGGCTTAAAGTTATTATTAATAATTTTTGGTAAAAGCAATAGAAATGGAAATGCCCACCAAAATTTATTTAAAAAAAAAAGACTTTATTTTTTTTCCAAAATCATTTGCAGAAAATTCTGTATAATGAACTGAATTTCATCCCTTCTAGTTCAATACATGATTCCTTATAGTAAATTAAAAGCTTTGTTAAATAGGCATTTAACTCCTCCAAACACCTCAGACACCATTGGTATACTAATTGATTCCTAAGGGGCTGAAGACAGACTGCCAGGGAGGGAGAATATGAAACAGAGGCAGAGGACACTAACACATTCTCTGTGATCTAGGAGATGTTGCAGGATCCTTCTTTCTTCCTTCCTTACTGGAATTTCGCAACTGGGAGAAATGTTTGTGATGTCTGTACGGATGACTTGATGGGATCGAGAAGCAACTTTGATTCTGCTCTTATAAGTCCAAACTCTGTCTTTTCTCAATGGAGAATTGTCTGTGAATCCCTGGAAGATTATGATACCCTGGGAACCCTTTGTAACAGTAAGTTCCAAATGAAACCTAAGAGTAAAAATGCCTTATTAGGTAAAGAGATTAAATATGCTGCCCTTCAGTCTATTAGAGGCTTCAGACTAAACTCTACTTTTATTGTGGAGAATTATTGAGTGCTTAGGATACTCAAAGTAAGGCACTCCTGGGAAACAAAGTGCTCATATATTTGTACATTTCTTGAGAAATTTTTCAGTGCATTGCTAAGCGCCTTATTTGGGAAATGTCTAATTACAAAAATTAATCTTCTTAGTACAGTCAGCACTTGCTTAGTAGTCATGTGTCTCATGTTGGAATTTCACAGAAAATTTTCCTGTAGACAACCTGAAACATACAGAAAGAATTGGTAGTTGAAACAAACATTATGTTTATAAGCTTATTCAGTCAAACCAAAACCCCAACCAAACCTACTGCCATGGAGTTGATTCTGACTCTGTCCTATAGACTTGCTATGAGTTTGAATTTACTCCATGGCAGAAGGTTTTTCCTCCAAATTGAACATAACCAAAATCAAACCAAACCCACTGCCATCGAGTTGATACCGACAGAATAGAACTGCCCCATAGGGTTTTCAAGTTGTAAATGCTTATGGAAGCAAATTACCTCCACCTTTCTCCCAGGGTGCAGTTAAAGGAGTTAAAACCAAAAGGTGGTATGGAGACTACCTTTAAGAAAATAAAGAAATTGCACAGAAGATGTCTACCAGCTAGCTGCCTTCCAGCTCCCTGAAAGTGAGAACAAGAGCAAATGCCTACCCAATTGTCCAGCCATCCTTTCTCCAGAGATCTGCAATGCCTCCTCTGCCATGAGGATCTATTCTTAGGCTTCCTATTCTTTGTCTTGGATCATGTTATCTGTTCCTATGCTAATAACACAGGTCTTAATTATTAGAGTCCTTCTACTCATCTTATTTTTCTTCTTTTGGCATGTTTTGAGTATTTTAAACTTTTGGTTTTCCATACAAAAACTAGAATTGTGGGAAATTCTTACTTTATTATATTCATAAATAATATTATAAACACTTAACATTCCTCCAGCCACTATAACATCATGTTGATTCACCCTATGAAAATATTGCTAAGTTCTTTCTGCACAATATTTCATAAATCCGTTTTCTCCTTCAGATCCCCAAAACCATTCATTCAGAGTAGCATTTCCTACTTGGAAATTCCACATGACTCAGATCCATATGATGTTCATAGGTGTAGTGGCAGAAGTTCTCAATATGCAAGTTTCTTATTTGAAAAATCACTGTGTTAAAATGATACTAGCTTAACTAGTTTATTTACTAAAAGAATTCTTCACTATAAACCTCCTTGAGGGTAAATCAGGATGTAGTGCTTTTGAAACCCATGTTACCAATACCTTTTCTTAGTATTTATTCATAACTCTCTGAACAGAAATCCCCAAAACATCATTTAAATTGGTATTTTCAGTGATTTCTGAAAAATTTTGGTGATCACATAGACTTAAAAAAGGCACATGTATTTCCTAGTCTAAAGATGTGCATGTGTTTTATTTATATATAATATAAATAAAATTCATAGAGTGAATTCATTATGTACTGAGCATGATGTTAATCATACAGCATACAAAATAAGATGTTTTATGAAAGTTAATCATCTTTTGATATCACCTTTGCCTAAATGCTTGGCTTATAAAATTAAAATTTGTTTTATTTCACCTATGAAAAGTCTACTCAATCCTTTGGGGCTTCTTATATCTCTTCTTCATGAAGATTTTCTGTAACTAGCCAATTCTCCACCCCTCCTGTGTGTGTGTGTGTGTGTGTGTGTGTTTGTCTTCCTTTCTTCTTAAGGCACCTGTCATATCATCAGTAGTATCACAGTTCTTAGTTTGCTTGTTTTTCTTACTGCCTATAAATAATTTAATTACCTCACATCCAAAACCAAATGAAACTCACTGCCATAGAGTGAACTCTGACTCATAGCAATGCCATTGAGTTTCCAAGTCTCTAAATCTTTCTGGAAACGGATTGCCCCATCTTTCTTCCATGGAGCCATTGGTGGATTCAAACCAGCAATCTTTTGGTTAACAGCCAAATGTCTTAACCACTACACCACCAGAACTACTTAATTATCTCTCATGTTGCTGTTATTGTTGTCAGGTGCAGTTGAGTCAGCTCCAACTCTTAGTAACCCCATGCACAACAGAACAAAACACTGCCTGGTTCTGTGCCAGTCTCACAATCCTTGCTATATCTGAATCTATAGTTGCAGCCACTGTGTCAATCCACCTCGTTGAGGGCCTTCCCCTTTTTCATTGACCCTCCACTTTACCAAGCATGATATCTTCCTCCAGGGAATGGTCCCTCTGACAACATGACCAAGGTAGGTAAGATGAAGTCTAGTCATTCTCACTTCCAAGAAGCATTCCAGCTGCAATTCTTCCCGGAGAGATATGTTAATTCTTCTGGCAGTCCATGGTACTTTCAGTATTCTTCATCAACACCACAACTCAAAAGCATCTTGTTGTTGTTGTTGTTGTTGTTATATGCCGTCGAGTTGGCCCCAACTCATAGCAACCCCTCCTTGGGTTTCCGAGGCAGTATCACTACGGAAGTAGGATTGCCCAACCTTCCTTCCAAGGAGTGGCTGATGGGTTTGAACCGCCAGCCATCTGGTGAGCAGTCAAGTGCCTTAGCCACTATGCTACCAGAGCTTCCTCAGTTCCTCTTAGGTCTTCCTTATTCATTATCCAGCTTTCACATGCATATGAGGTTATTGAAAATACCATGGCTTGGGTTAAGCACATTTTAGTCTTCAAAGAGACATCTTTGCTCTTCAGCACTTTAAAGAGATCTTTTACTGCAGACTTGCCCAGTGCAATATGCCATCTGATTTCTTGACTGATGCTTCCATTGGTGTTGATTGTGGAACCAAGTAATATGAAATCTTTGACAACTTCAATCTTTTCTCTGTCCATCATGATGCTGCTTATTGGTCAGTTGTAAGGATTTTCATAGTAGTTGTTAAATATGTGTTGATTGAAATATGCACCACTTTCCAGTGAGATGTAAGGATTTTTTTCCTCTCATTCCTCAGAAGGCTTAAGACAGACAGAATTTGGTTGAAAATGTATTTGCCTTGTTTCAAAAATAGTTAGCAATATATTTCCTGTTCCTTAAGTCTGTGCTGTAGAATTTTAATGCTTAAACTCTTCGGTGTTGGACTTCTAGGTCTAACTATAGCACTTTGTTACTGAGGACATTACCAGATAAACACAAAATACTTGTGAAACAATATCCCATTATTTAAAAGCATTTGAGATCTAAGAGCCTCAGTATAAAATGTAGGTTTATGAGGTTATTTGGGGAAAATTCAATTTTCCATGGAATGTTCTTCTTAATACATTTTCATGAAAGAAGTGTATGTTGATTTAACAGACACCAGAAGCTATATCTGGTAATGTGATCACTTTTTTCTTCAGATGATTTTTATGTGTCATGTATCTATTCCACACACAAACGTGGAACTTGGTATATTAGAACTTTAATGCCACTAAATATACATTTTTTTAATCTTCTCTTTTACCAGGAAAAACTTCCAGTCTTCAGGCATAAGCAGTTTTAAAGAGCTATGCTAAGATAATTACATAAATGTCGAATACTCATCTTTTCCCCAGGCACTGAGAATGGGCCAATTAGGAGAAATCCAGCCGGAAACGTGGCTAGACCAATGGTGCAACGTCTTCCTGAACCACAGGATGTCGCTAAGTGCTTGGAAGTTGGTTTATTTGACACACCTCCTTTTTACTCCAATTCTTCAAACAGTTTCCGAAACACCGTGGAAGGCAAGTACACGCTATCAGTGCTTTGAAGCACTCCACAGTATACTGAAGTCGTCTTATTCAAGTCTCTTGGAAAAGGCTTTTGAATGATATATTGTGAGTTTCTGTCACTGGGGTTGCCTATTATGATTTAGTCACAACTTTCTCCTCAAAAAGAACTTTCTTAAAGAAAATATCAAATCATGAGACTCTTTAATAGAAGCCTTGGAAATTATTTTCCATAAACTTAAACACTGTTTAAACCCACATTTCTAGCTAGCTAATTGACCATGAATATCTATACGGAATTCTAGTATTGGCAAATCACGTTCAAGACTTTTAGAGCTTATTTTTAAAAATTTCCAAACAGTTGACATCTACTGAAGCCTAGTTTGGGCATGTATTTTATTTAGGTCTGTATCATCTGTAACTTTTTTAAATGTTTATGAAAATTCAAATTAGTAACTACTAAGATTTTATTAGATTTTCCTTACCTAATACAAAGTATTTTAAAGCTGAGGAAACTGAGGTTTAAAGCAGTGAAATTATTTCCCCAAGATGCTCATCATGTGCTGATCCACTGAAAGAAATACAATGGTAGTTTTTAGAATCAAACAGTTAACATAAATCATCAAGTATTTTGCCAATTTTCTAATTTCACCTAAAAAATTAGATGCTCGGCAAAGTGATTATATGTGTATATGTGTGTGTGTGTGATAATTATATATCTGTGATAATTATCCAAATTCTATAATTATTTTGCCATTAAGCTTTCCAGATGGTTAAGACTAATACAGAGATGGTGGGAAAACTGAGAAATTGTAACTTTCGTACACCACTAGATTTTTTCCAAAAATAAACATACTGACAGTCATTCCAAAGGAGTAAAGTAGGAGACCAAAGTAACATCTGGCAATTTAAGTTCTAGAACAATCGGAGTGGTGTTCTCCCAATTGTGTCAGCAGTTTTAAGTAGAAGTCAGAGATTTCCGCTCTATTTATTTCCATGTAGATCAATGTCTACCTTGTCAAAATAGAGTGTTCTATATATTTTGACTGGTTTCCTTTGCAGGTCATTATTTTTAACCTAGAGGGTACATTTAGAATGTCATGCCACTAGCTTAAAAATAACCTAGCTGGGGGTATAGCAATCAAATGTCACCAACCATAGGTACTGAGAAGCAATACTATTATATTAAGGCAAGAAATGGCCTGACAAGCTTTGGAAAAAAAAAGAAAAAAAATGTTTCCTAATACAATCACCACTGTTGACCTCAAAAGTAAAATATTTTGAATGGTCTTTACTATTTTCATCCTTGCTTTTATATCTAGGTTATAGTGATCCCACAGGAAGGTATGACCCGGCTGTTCGAAGCCTTCACAATTTGGCTCATCTATTTTTGAATGGAACAGGGGGACAAACCTATTTATCTCCAAATGATCCTATTTTTGTCCTCCTGCATACTTTCACTGATGCAGTCTTTGATGAATGGCTGAGGAGATACAATGCTGGTGAGACACTTTCGTAAGTTTTTTGCAGGCTCAGCAAAAGGGATTATTTTTTTGCAACAAAAAACATATCACTCCTTTTTCTCTATTGATAGAAACTCACTAAAAATACAGATCTCTGTGGCTTTCACTAGAATAGAAAAAGGAGAAAGGTGACAAAAAGCCAATGGGATTCCAGGACAATAATTCAAAATGTTAAGCTTTTTTTTTTTTTTTTTTTTTTGCTGTATAACAAAATCCTGAAAATAAAGTTAATATTGATTTAGTTCCCTATGAATCTTAACAGAGAAATGAAAAAAAAAAATTAAACAGAAATATTCAGAGTCAAGGACAAACTTTCTTGGATACGTGATCTCTCTAATTTAAATTACAGATTAGGCTAAAACAAACAAAAGGTTCGTCTTTTCTTTAGCTTTGAAAAATAAGCTTAATGCATATTATTCAAATTAATGTCTGTAATTGAAAAATAAAACAAATTATAAACATTACAAATGATAGAATACTTCGACTTTCCTGCTTTTAAAGTTTCCTTTTCTGCTGGGTGATATGTTTTTCTTGTACTTTAAGCATTTGAACTCTATTTCATGCAATTCCCTGTTCTCTTCTAGTGATTTTTTTCTTTATTTCTTTTTGTCTTTATTCACTGTAAAATATGAAAGAACATTTTTCATGCTCTCCTTGAGTGCTCTTGGACACTTTTGGAATATAATAGTCACATTAATAGTAACTTTACCTATTAACAAGTTGTTTTGGGAATTTTTTTAGATATATCCACATTTCCATTGGAAAATGCCCCTATTGGACATAACAGACAATACAATATGGTGCCATTCTGGCCTCCAGTTACCAGCACAGAGATGTTTGTTACTGCTCCAGATAACCTGGGATATGCTTATGAAGTGCAATGGCCTAGTGAGTATTTAAAATTTGTTTCCACTGTGGAAATTTCGGAAAGCAAATTTGCTACCTTAAAAGTAAAGTAATCACAGTATCAGGGGTCCCTGGGTGGTGCAAACAGTTAAGCCACTGAAAACCCTATGGAGCAAGTTCTACTCTGACACACACAAGATCACGATGAGTCAGAGTCAACTCGATGGCAACTGGTTTTAATCACAGTTTTGCTGAGGCTTACATTTTCTATTTTAACTTGGAAGCTTTCGTTTTTATTTTTATTTGGGGATTTAAAAAAGGGCATTTTATATTTGTTGAGAGCCCACTCTAACAGAGTATTGAGCTAATTATATAGCATACTATCTTGTTTAATTCATACAACCCTATGAGGTAAATGTTATAATCCTCATTTTACTAATAGGTAACCAAAGCTTAGCTATATCAATTGTCAAAGATCATATTTCTAGTAAGGGAAGAGAACAAGTTTTGGGCTTAGGCCCATGGAATATGGCCATATTTTTTATTACATAATGTCACCTCCATTTATTTGTCCTAACTGAAGAGTGAGATACTCTGAGCCATCTTTCCTGAGATTTTTGAAATTCAAAACTTTCCTGTTTAATTTTCAGTGCCTTTCGCAATAGAGGCAGTTAGGGCATAGTGGGAGAATTTGGGATTCTGAGAGACCTGAATTCCAAAACCAACTCTGTTGTGTTTGTTCTAAGGTGCCATCAAGTTGGTTCTGACTCATAGTGACCCTATCTGCATACAACAAACAAAGCCTTGCCTAGTCCTGTGTCATCCTCGCAATCACTGCTATGTAACCAAAAAAACCTTGTGGATACATGACCTTCCTCACCTTCTGAATGGAAATGACAATACAGATCCCAATGTGGTCCATTCATTAAAAGATATTAGGAAGCCCCCCCCCCAAGTGGTTCTGTAATAGCCCAAAATAGTCTGATAAAAATAAAAGTGAGATTTTTCTGCACTGTGCTTAAATTTGTGGTTTCTAATTTTTGGTGGCGTAGCAACTATTTTATTACACTTTTACTCTCATTTTCTCTTTCAAACTAGGTCGAGATTTTACTATTTCGGAGATTGTTACCATGGGAGTAGTTGCTGCTTTAGTACTGGTTGCAGTCATTTTTGCTGGTGCTTCTTGTCTGATTCATGCCAGAAGCAAGATGGATGAAGTAAATCAGCCTCTCCTCTCTGATCAATATCAACACTATACTGATGAATATGAAAAATTCCAGAATCCTAATCAATCTATGGTCTGAAGACAAGTGATCTTCTCTTAAAATTTTCTACAGAAACTCATTCATATCACAAAACTGCCTGGTTGAAACTAATAGATTGAGTCACTAACTGTATTTTCTTTCACTCTGTTCCTTTCTCTGTTGTACACAGATGTGTTAGGGTTGAAGCTCCAGAAGTTATTTTCCAGACGTAGGAAGAGTTATTAACAAGCTTTCCAACAGGCTATATTTTTCTCTCTCTTTAAAATGGTGGTTTTCACTAACTCCATGGTATTTAAGCAAACCATATGAAGATCATTGGTATTTTTAAGGTTTGGTTAAATGATGATTTAAATATGCAGCTGTGCATCTTTTATGTGAAAAGAAAGATAATGGTTATCAGTAAACCCCTGTTTCAAACATGTAAGTAGGCATTTGTACAATGTTAAAATGTGTATACATGTAATGACAATGCCTGACAAACATAAAATTAGTTAAAATAAATCATTTTGGGCTGTAATTGGAATCCAGATTAGCAGCTTTTTCAAAATTGTCTCCCCTTTTGGATATGAACATATATTATTTAGTCTATGACTGAAGACCACAACATCACCAGAATCTCTGTCACATTTTGACAGGTAAAAGTTTCAATTTAAGAGACAGTTGATCCTACCACTGTTATGTTCTCTTACCTCCCAATTCACTGAAAAGAGGAACTACCCATCCATACATTTCACCTCCTTATTCCTTTTCTAACATCTTGGAGGTCCACGAAGTAGCCTTGTAAGTACAGACATGTCTGATATTGTTGTTGTTGGGTGCTGTCAAGTCAGCTCTGACTCACAGTAACCCTACGTACAACAGAACAAAACATTACCCAGTCCTGTGTCAGCCTAATAGTCCTTGCTATACCTGAGCCCATTGTTGCAGCCACTGTGTCAATCCATCTCGTTGAGGGCCTTCCCCTTTTTGTTGACCCTCCACTTTACCAAGCATGATATTCTTCTCCAGGGAATGGTCCCTTCTGACAACATGACCAAAGCAGGTGACACAAAGTCTGGCCATTCTCACTTTCAAAGAACATTTCAGCTATACTTCTTTCAGGACAGATTTGTGAGTTCTTCAGGCAGTGCATGGTACTCTTAGTATTCTTTGCCAGCAATGGAACTTAAAAGTATCAATTCTTCTTAAGTCTTCCTTATTAATTGTCCAGCTTTCATATGCTTATGAAGCTATTGAAAATATCATGGCTTGGCTTGGGTTAGTCTTCTAAGAGACATCTTTGCTCTTCAGCACTTTAAAGAGGTTGTTTGCAGCAGATTTGCTCAGTCTCATTTCTTGTCAATGTCTCATTTGTCTGGTCTCATTTGCTAGTGGCTCATTTCTTGACTGCTGCTTCCATGACTGCTCATTGTGGAACCAAGTAATATGAAAGTTTTGACAACTTCAATTTTCTCCATTTATCATGATGCTGCTTATTGGTCCAGTTGTGAGAATTTTTGTTTTCTTTATGTTATGGTGTAACCCATACTGCAGACTGTAGTCTCATCTTCATAAGTAAGTGCTTCAAGTCATCTTCACTTTCAGGAAGCAAGGTCATGTCACCCACATATCACAGGTTGTTAATGAGTCTTCCTCCAATCCTGATGCCACATTCTTCTTCATATAGTCCAGCTTCTCAGATTATTTACTCAGCATATCGATTGAATAAGTATGGTAAAAGGATACAACCCTGATGCACTCCCTTCCTGATTTTAAACCATGCAGTGTTCCCTTGTTCTATGCACACAGTCTCCTGGTCTATGGGCAGATTCCTCATGAATAAAATTAAGTGTTCTTGAATTCCCCTTCTTGTCAATGCTATCCATAATTCGTTATGATCAACATAGTTGAATGTTTTTGCACAATCAATAAAACAAACATCTTTCTGTTATTTTTTTGCTTTTAGCCAAGATCCATCTGTCATCAGCAATGATATCCCTCATTCCACATTCTCTTCTGAATCCAGCTTACATTTCTGGAAGTTCCCTATCAATATACTGCTGCAAACATTTTTGAATTATCTTCAGTTAGATTTTACTTGCATGTGACATTAATGATACTATTCAATAATTTCCACATTCTATGAGATCACCCTCCTCTGGAATGGGTACAAATATGGATCTCTTCCAGTCAGTTGGCCAGGTAGCTATCTTCCAAATTTCCAAGCATAGATGAGTAATTGCCTCCAGCACTGCATCCATTTGTTGAAACATCTCATTGGTATTCTGTAAATTCCTGGAGCTTTGTTTTCACCAATTCCTTCAGTGCAGCTTTGACTTCTTCCTTCAGTACAATTGGTTTTTGATCTTATGTCACCTCCTGAAATAGATGAACATCGACCAATTCTTTTTGGTACAATGACTCTGTGTATTCCTTCCATCATCTTTTGATGCTTCCTGCATCATTCAATATTTTGCTCATAGAATCTTTCAGTATTGCAACCTGAGGGTTGAATTTTTTTCAGATCTTTCAGCTTGAGAAATGCCAAGTGTGTTCTTCCCTTTTGGTTTCCTAACTCCAGGTCTTTGCACATTTCATAGTAATAATTGACTATGTCTTCTCAAGCTGTTCTTTGAAATCTTCTGTTCAGTTCTTTCATCTTGTCCTTTCTTCCATTTGCTTTAGCTATTCTCCATTCACTTTAGCTATTCTCCATTCAAGAGCAAGTTTCAAAGTCTCTTCTGACATCCATTTTGGACTTGTCTTTCTTTTTAATGACCTTTTGCTTTCTTTGTGTATGATATTCTTGATGTCATCCCACAACTCCTCTGGTTTTCAGTCATTGGTGTTAAATGCATCAAATCTATTCATCAGATGGTCTCTATATTCAGGTGGGATGTCATCAAGGTAATATTTTGGCTCTCATGGATTTGTTTTGCCTTCAGCTTTAATTTGAACTTTCATAAAAGCAGTCAATGATCTGTTCCGCAATCAGCTCCTGGCCTTGCTTTGGCTGAAGATACTGAGCTTCTCCATTTACTCTCTCCATAGATGTAGTTGATCTGACTCCTGTGTATTCCATCTGGCAAGGTTCATGTGTATAGCCACCATTTATGTTGTTGAAAAAGGTATTTGCAATGAGTAAGTCATTGGTCTTGCAAAATTGTATCATGTGACCTCCTGCATCATTTCTATCACCACAGCCATATTTTCCAACTACCAGTGATTCTTCTTTGTTTCTAACTTTCACATTCCAATCACCAGTAATAATCAATACATCTTGATTTCATGTTTGGTCCATTTCAGATTGCAGAGGTGTTGTTGTTATGTGCTGTCGAATCGGACCTGACTCATAGTGACCCCTCCTTGGGTTTCTGAGGCAGTATCACTATGGAACTAGATTGCCCAACCTTCCTTCCGAGGAGTGGCTGGTGGCAGACTGCAGAAGTCAGTAAAAATCTTCAATTTCCTCATCTTTGGCTTTGGCATTTGGTACATAATTTGAATAATATTAGTAGTAACTGCTCTTCCTTGTAGTCATATGTATATTATCCTTTCACTGACAGCATTGCACTTCAGGATACATCTTGAAACATTCGTTGTCAATTTGTCCTTCCTGGCATATGGTTTTCTGATTCAAAACAGCCAAAACGAGTCCAATTCAGCTCTCTAATGCCTAAGATATCAATCTTTATATGCCCCATTTCATTTTTGACAACTTCCAATTTTCCTACATTCATACTTTGTACATTCCATGTTGTAATTATTAATGGAGGTTTCCAGCTGTTTCTTCCCATTTTGAGTCCTGCCACATCACCAAATGCAGGTTCTGAAAGCATCCATGTCATTAGGATT
This sequence comes from Orycteropus afer afer, assembly GCF_000298275.1. Classification (NCBI taxonomy): domain Eukaryota; kingdom Metazoa; phylum Chordata; class Mammalia; order Tubulidentata; family Orycteropodidae; genus Orycteropus; species Orycteropus afer. The sequence goes on along the minus strand of NW_006921689.1, from coordinate 2,298,750 downwards.
AACTCTACTTTGAGGAGGCAGCTCTTCCCCAGTCATATTTTGAGTGCCTTCCAACCTGAGGGATTCATCTTCCAGCACTAAATCAGGAAATGTTTCAGGGCTGTTCACAAATTTCTCCAATAATATATCAGATGGTGTTTCACTACTATTCATAAGGTTTTCTGTAGCCAGTTTTTGAGAAGTGGTTGGCCCCTTCCTTCTTCCAAGTCTGTTTTAGTCTGGAAATTCCTCTTAAACCTGTCCACCAGGAGTGCCCGTGCTGGCTGAAATACCAGTGGCATATCCTCCAGCCTTAGAGCAACACACAAGTCACCACAGTATGACAAACTGACAGATGAGTGATAGCCATATCTGATAGTGTTCCACAAGTAACCTTCATTTCATTGTTTTACTATGCATAGCACTCTCATCATTTACCAGGCTTTTATAACTAAAATTTTACAATTAAAATTTCACAATTAAAATTTTTTAAAAGATTGTGTCATTAGTCCTCATTAATCCTTTTTTTCTATGCTGTTCTACAAGATTACTATTCTCCTTTCATCCCATCCCATGGAAACGTAGTGGTAAATGACTACACATTTTAATTAAAATTGGTTAAAAAGTAACTACAATAATAATCATACATGATAGAAAATGGCTAATCTGATATATACAATAAACAAAACTCAATAAATAGAAATCAGAATAAGTTATATACAGCAGACTAGTTACTAGAGCTCATCATATTGTTGTTGTTATTTGCCATCGAGTCAGCCCCAACTCATAGCGACCCCTCCTTGGGTTTCCGAGGCAGTATCACTACGGAAGTAGGATTGCCCAACCTTCCTTCCGAGGAGTGGCTG
>NW_006921689.1:2293031-2294590 GCF_000298275.1 Orycteropus afer afer | reverse complement strand
TGTGAACTGCTGTATGGAAAGTGAATTTGTTCTGTAAATCTTCACCCAAATCAAAATAAAATAAAAATAAAAATATAAAATATTTCAGTGTTATTAGATCATAGTTTTCATAGAGTGTAGTAATAAAGATTGTAAATAAAATCATCATTTCTAGATCCAGCAAAACAGAACAGGGTGAAGTAATGGACAAGCATGCTTTTACAAAGGTATTGTTAATAATGATATTTGTAGATAATGTTAGTGAGAAGCAGTTTGGAATGGTTAGATATTTTATATGTACTATTGTCTGTCTACTGGAGAGAAGAGGAGGACCTATCCCAAAACATTCTAAAAATTCTTTTTCTCTTAAAAGAAAACTACACTAATTACCTTATAAATACAGTTTTAATCATTTCTCCCTGTAGCTGTCACTTTATTCTTCTTGTATTGAAGTTCTTTGGTTTGTTTTATAAGATCTTATGACTTTTTCTTGATCAGATGACCATTGTTATTGTTAATTTCCCCATTCTGTTTGATCACCTTCTTTGAAATGGGTACACATCATATGGATCTCTTCCACCCAGTTGGCCAGATAGCTGTCTATCAAATTCCTTGACATAGACTAGTAAGTGTGTCCAGCACTGCTTCCATTTATTGAAACATCTCAATGGGTATTCCATAATTTCTAGAGCCTTGTATTTCATTAACAACCTGCAAACCTGCTATATGCAGATAACACAACCTTGCTTCTGAAAGTAAAGATGATTTGAAGCACTTACTGATGAAGATCAAAGACTCTAGTCTTCAGAATGGATTACACTTCAACATAAAAGAAACAAAAATCCTCACAACTGAACTGATAAACAACTGCACAATAAAAGGAAAAAAGATTGAAATTGTCAAGGATTTCATTACACTTGGATCCACAATCAACACTCATGGAAGCAGCATTCAAGAAACCAGCCAACATATTGCACTGGGCAAATATTCTGCAAAAGACCTCTTTAAAGTGTGAAAGAACAAAGATTTCACTTTGAAGACTAAGGTGGACCTGACCTATGTCATGGTATTTTCAACAGCCTCATATGCATGTATGGTCAGTTGCAGGGATCCAGATGAGGAGAGGGAACCCAGGCACACCCAAAGCAGCAGGGCAGGAGAACTGGAGAACGGAGACTAATAGGCCTGGGGACTGGGACTGACGGTAGTGAGCCGCAGGGATCCAGCTGAGGAGAGGGAATGCAGGCACGCCAAGGCAGCATGGCAGGAGAGCAGGAGAAAGGGAATTAAAAGACCCAGCAGCCAGGACAGAGGAGCAGGCAGCTGCAGGGATCCAAAGGAGGAGATGGAACCCAGGCACACCCAAAGCAGCAGGGCAGGAGAACCAGAGAGTGGAGATGAATAGGCCCAGGGACTGGGACCGACAGGAATGAGCCTCAGGGATACAGGTGAGGAGAGGAACTCAGGCATGCCCAAAGCAGCAGGGTGGGAGGGCAGGAGAAAGGGGATTAAAGGCCCAGGAACCAGGACAGAGGAGCAGTCAGCCACAGGGATCCAAGCGAGGAGAGGGAACCCAGGCA
>NW_006921689.1:2286920-2290616 GCF_000298275.1 Orycteropus afer afer | reverse complement strand
AATGGAACAAGGGGACACTACATGGCTTAAAATCAAGAAGGGAGTGTGTCAGGGTTGTATCCTTTCCCCACACTTATTCAATCTATATGCTGAGCAAATAATGACTTGACGGCACCTAACAACAACAACATATGCATGTAAAAGCTGGACAATGGATAAGGAAGACCACAGAAGAATTGATGCATTAGAATTGTTTTGTTGGGGAAGAATACTAAAAATACCATGGACTGCCAGAAGAAAGAACAAATCTGTCTTGGAGGAAGTATAGCTGGAATATTTCTTAGAAGGGAGAAGACAGACTTCCTCTCACAAACAGTGGTCATGTTGTCAGAAGGGACCAGTCCATGAAGAAGTATACTTGCTTGGTAAAGAAGAGAGTCAGCCAAAAGGGGGAATGAGATGGATTGATACAGTAGGCTCAAACATAACAAAGATTGTGAGGATGGCACCAGGAAGTGTTTCTGTTACTTTCTGTTCATAGGTTCACTGAGAGTCAGACCCGACTGGAGAGCACCTAACAACAATCACTTATTCATTGCAAACACCATTTTTCAATGACATAAACAGTGACTAAACATGTGGACCTCACCAAATTGAATACACAGGAATCAAGTCAACTACATCAGTGGGAAGAGACAATGGAGAAGCTCAATATTATCAATTGACCATTACTATCTCTATAATATGCTATACTATTGCTGCTGTTGTTGTTGTTGTTGTTATGTGCCATTGAGTTGGACCCGACTCATAGTGACACCTCATTGGGTTTCCAAGGCATTCAATAACGTTTTGCATTTTTCCTTTGCCACATACTGGTTCAAATATTTTTCAACCAACTAACCAACCAATGGAAGATCAAAATGGTCAAAGAGCTAATATGAAAAAGAAAAAAAATATAATATTTTAAAGAACACATTAACAAATCAAAACAGGGCCTGAATGAACGAGATAAAATTTAATTTAAAAAGCATAAAATATTGTATTTCAAAAGCACAATTTCAAAATTTCAGGGTACAGGAAGACAGGATCAGGATTCTTTACAAAATTGCTTTGAGGATTTAGTGGATTTCAAGTTCAATGAGTCAGCAACACAATATGACAAATAAAGGGGAAGATGCTATGAAAATATATGGTAAAGGAGACAAGCACTAATATAGTGGGCCTCAATAATGCAGAAATAAAACATCGGTCATGGTTGAGTCATATTTGGAGCATTTATTCAGCTTTAAGACCACAGTTTGAGGGGAACATTGACAAAGTTGAATGTGTCCTCTCCATCATTTCCACTCATCTCAGGGGTTTAAGTGACACAATATCTAGTCCAAGAGAGAATATTGGCAATCATCCTTGAGTTCTACCATCTGTCAATCCTCATATTCAATTAAATAATAAGTTTCATAACACAGTCGGCATTTGTTGAGCACCTACTGTATTCTAAGCAGTGACATTGTCATGTAAGGCAATGATTATCAACACAGGGACAATTTTGACCCACAAGGGACATTTGGCAAAGTCTAGAAACACTTTTGGTTGTCATAACTGAGGGTGGGCTGCTACTGGTATGTAGTAGATAAAAGCTAACGATACTGCTAAATATCCTACTATGCACAACAAAGTCCTCTCAAAAAATAATTTGGAGGTGAAAATATTAATAGTTCTTAGGTAGAGAATCTGATATACAAACTATAAAGATAAGAGAGTTTAACAGTTTAGTCACGAGATCAGCTTGACTACAATGGGTTTGATAACAGGTTTGGCATCATAAAGTTTAATATCTAATGGATGAAATCATCAAAAACTAATGTGTAAGCCCCAACTAGCCTGAAATTAATCCCTCCCCTTCCCTCCCCATCCCAGTAACCTACTAGGTGAGTTCCCTTTCCCAAGCAAACCCTTCTCTGTCTTTTTATAGTAATGGGCTCATACAGTACCTGTCCTTCTGCGATTGACTTATTTCACTCAGCACAATGTCCCCCAGGCTCATCCGTGTTGTGAGATGATTCATGTAAGCCTCATTGTTCTTTAATGTGGCATAGTATTCCATTGTGTGCATATACCGTAATTTGGTTATCCACTCATCCATTGATGGGCATTTAGGTTGTTTCCATCTCTTTGCTATGGTGAATTGTGCTGCGATGAATATAGGTGTACGTATGTCTGTTCATGCACCTCTTCAGGACATATTCCTAGTAATGGAATTGCTGGGTCAAATGGTACTTCTATTTTCAGTTTTTTAAGGAAACACATACCGTTTGCCACAATAGTTGTACCATTTTACAATCCCACCAGCAGTGCACAAGAGTTCCAATCTCTCCACAACCCTGCCAGCATTTGTTACTATTTGATCTGTTGAACTTTGCTGTTATTGCTGGGGTGAGATGATATCTCACTGTTGTTTTGATTTGCGTCTCTCTAATGATTAATGATCATAACCAATTTCTCATGTATTTGTTGGCTGCTTGTATATCTTCTTTGGTGAAGTATCTGTTCAAGTCTTTTGCCCTTTTGTGAATTGGGTTATTTGTCTTTTTGGTGTTGAGGTGTTGAAGTTTTCTGTAGATTTTGGATATAAGTCCTTTGTCAGGTATGTCATAGGCAAATATTTTCTCCCAATCTGTAGGTTCTCTTTTTACCCTTTTGACAAAATCTTTCAGTGCAGGCAAGAATTTAATTTTTAAAAGGTCCCAGTCATCTAGCTTCTCTTCTATCTCCTATGCATGCTGGGTTATGCTTGACAGTCTACTTATGCCATAAATTAGGGCTCCTAGATTTGCCCCTAGTTTATTTGATGAATTTTACAGTTTTGGGTTTTACATTTAAGTCTTTCTTTGATCCAGTTTGAGTTTGTTTTTGTGTATGGGGTGAGGTATAGGTTTTGTTTCATTTTTCTACAGATGGATATCCTGTTTTTCCAACACCATTTGTTAAAGAGGCTGTCTCTTCCCCCATTTAATGGGCTTTGGGCCTTTGTCAAAGATCAGTTGTCCACAGATGGATGGGTCTATGTCTGGACTTTCGATTCTGTTCCATTGGTCTATCTGTCTATCATTGTACCAATACCACGCTATTTTGACTACTGTGACTATATAGTAGTTCTTAAGATCTGAGAGTGTGAGACCTTCCACTTTGTTTTTCTTCTTGAGAAGTGCTCTGCTTATTCGAGGTCTCTTTCCTTTCCATATGAAATTAATAATTAGTTTTTCCATGTCCTTAAAAAATTTTCTTGAAATCTGGATCAGGATTGTGTTAAATGGGCTTACATGTTGACATAGGTAGGGGGATGGATACATGGGAAGGAAATATGACCACCATAATAACACTGGGAAATGATAGGACACCAAATTGTGCACATAAGAGATAGACGACAGATGCTAATACCAACCAATGTGTCCACAATGCCACATTGCCATTAACACCAAACACTAGGCTATATAGATAAATACCTAAATACCTGAGATGATCAGATGGGGGTCAGTGAAAACAGGTATACTCTAGACCAAGGATAAATTCAGCTGAGCCTAATCTTGTACAGACACCAGTGATACAAAATACCTGCAGTCCTTACAGAAACAATAGAAGACAGACACAGAGTAATCCCTCACAGACATCCCGACATTATGGGAGAGAGATCCAATAGATCTACTACCTCAGGACCATAGTACTGGGGAACACCAGACTCAATTGGCACAACAAAAT
>NW_006921689.1:2272609-2286625 GCF_000298275.1 Orycteropus afer afer | reverse complement strand
AGAGCCTGGTGGAACCACTGAGACTATGGTCCCTAGCTGCCCTTCAGGTCTGGAATTGAACCCACACCTGTGGCTTCCAGCCAAACAAAAGACAGGCATAAGAGTTCAACACATACCTGATGTAGATACACTCCTTGGAGAGAACAATCATGGGAGAAAGAAGGGCTGTTTATGTACAGGGAGACAGTTCAGGGGGCAAGAGTTCATGGAGGGATGGACATAGGAAGAGGTAACTATTGGAGGAAGTGGGAGGGGAGCTGTTGCATTGGGGTAAATTGTAGTCAATGTCATGAGACAACGTGTGTATGAACTGCTGTATGGAAAGTGAATTTGCTCTGTAAACTTTCACCCAAATCACAATTAAAAAAAAAATTGGAACATGGAATGTACAAAGTATGAATCTAGGGAAACTAGAAGTTGTCAAAAATGAAATGGAATGCATAAAGATCAATATCGTAGGCATTTGTGAGCTGAAATGGTCTGGTTTGGGCCATTTTGAATCAGACAAGCACACAATCTACTATGCTGGGAATGACAAATTGCAGAGGAATGGTGTGGCCTTCATAGTCGCAACAACTGTTTCAAGATCTGTCTTGAAGTACAATGCTGTCAGTGAAAAGATAATATCTATCCACAGAATATGGAAATAACTGAACAATATCATTAATAGCACATGCAAGTAACATCTTGCTGATGATAATTCAAAAATGTTTGGAGCAGTATATTCACAGAGATCTTCTAGAAATGCAAGCTGGATTCAAAAAACAATGTGGGATGAGGGATATTATTACTAATGTCAGATAGATCTTGGCTCAAAGGAAAGAATACCAGAAAAATGTTTACTTGTGTTTTATTGACTATGCTAAAGTATTTAACTGTGTGGATCATAACAAATTATGGATAACTTTGAGAAGAATGGGAATTCCAGAACACTTGATTGTACTCATTAGGAAACTGTACATAAATCAGGAGGCTGTCGTTTGAACAGAACAAGGTGATACTGCATGGTTTAAAATCAGGAAAGGAATGTGTCAGTGTAGTATCCTTTCATCATACTTGTTCAATTTGTATGCCAAGCAAATAATCAGAGAAGATGGATTATATGAAGAAAAACGTGTCATCAGGATTGGAACAAGACTCATTAAAAACCTGCAATATGCAGATGACACAACTTTGCTTGCTGAACGCAAGGATGACTTGAAGATGAAGATTAAAGACTTCAGTCTGCAGTATGGATTACACCTCAATATTAAGAAAACAAAAGTCTTCAAACTGGCCCACTAAATAGCTTCACAATGTATGGAGAAACTATTGAAGTTGTCAAAGACTTCATATTACTTGGTTCTACAATCAACACCAACGGTAGCAGTGGTCAAGACATCAGACAACATATTGCATTGGGCAAATCTGCTAAAACAGACCTCTTTTAAGTGATGAAGAGCAAAGATGTCTCCTTGCAGACTAAGGTGCGCTTAACCCAAGCCATGGTATTTTCAATCGCCTCATATGCATGTGAGAGCTAGACAATGAATAAGGAAGATCAAAGAAGAGTTGATGCTTTTGAGTTGTTTTGTTGGCAAAGAATGCTGAGGATACCATGATCTGCTAAAAGGACTAAAAATTTGTCCTGGAAGAGGTGCAGCAGGAATGATTCTTGGAAGCAAGAATGGCCAGACTTCATTTCACTTACTTTGGTCATGATGTCAGAAGGAACCATTCCATGGAGAAGGATATCATTCTTGGTAAAGTGGAGGGTCAACAAAAAAGGGGAAGGTCCTCAATGAGATGAATTGACACAGTGGCTATAATGATGGGCTCAGTTATAGCAAGGATTGTGGGGCCGGCAAAGAACTGAGCAGTTGTCATTCTGCTGTACGTGGGGTCGCTGTGAGTCTGAGATGACTCGTTGGCAGCTAATTATAACAACAACATGAATTATTATCAATGCAAAGCTGTTAAAGAGAAATATCTTAGTCAATTTCCTGCTAACATACTTACTTTTTCCCCCTTAAAACACACTGGCTTTGGGAAGAGGGCATGCAGGAGAATGCAGAGACTATGATACAAGCCAACGATGTAAGCAGCACAGAAATACAAACTTTACAGAAGAAATAGTTGTTCCATGAACACAGGATTATGCCTAGTCTACTCAAGATTATTGCATCAACTCTAGACAGTGATACACAATGTTTACTACAGAGACAAATGAATGGCAGACTTTCTTCGTTTGTCAGAAATATATATGTACCTCCAAAAAATAAAACCCAATATATTTACTAGAAAGTAAAGAAGGTGAGATAGATAAGGTCCTAGAGAAAGAAATGTTTTTCACTGAGACTGTAGAATTCATCACTTAGAAAGTATAAACTGTCTATTAGAAAAGATTTCCAGAAATAAACTAAGACTAAAAAAAAATAAAATAATTACAAATGGGACATTGTATAGATAAGGCACCACATTGGATATTCACTAAGAGTAAATTTAGTCTGAAAATAATAAGCATTAATTATATAATGTATTTTCTCACTACAATTTTAAGTTTTTGAAATACAAGATTAAACCGTTTTATCTTCTTCTTTCCTCATTTCTAATAGAATCTCTTGGACATAAACAATGAAGGGAAAATGTTTGTTAAAAATTCTAATAGTTTGAAAAAAGGAAGAACTATACCATAGCTCATATACACAAAAGGATAATGATCATGATCTCAGGGTAAGCGGGGGATTAGGCCATCAGAACTTGTCAAATCTATTTCTCTGTTGTTGTTGTTGTTGTTATGTGCCGTCGAGTTGGACCCGACCCATAGCGACCCCTTCTTGGGTTTCCAAGGCAGTATCACTACGGAAGTAGATTGCCTCATCTTCCTTCCAAGGAGTGGCTGGTGGGTTTGAACCGCCAGCCTTCTGGTTAGCAGTCAAGTGCCTTAGCCACTATGCTACCAGAGCTCCCACCTATTTATCTAGAGGGTAATATTTTGAAGATCCAAATGCTTCCATTGTTGGAAAAAGTATATTGTATAATAAAGAAAAATAGTTCAACAATTCCATGGCCTGTTTGAATAACTACTAAAATTTTACCCTCTTTATTTTCCACTACCTATGCTTAAATAGATCTAATGTTTTGTCCGGTTTTTAAAACAAGAGAAAAATATGTATTTATGAATATTTTCAAAATAAACACTGCATTGTAAATTAATAATTGCCTTTCTCATATACCAGAGTACACCACTAATGTATACTTTTATTTAGTACCTACCTGGTACCCTGAGTGATCTGCACAAACTGCAAAAACCAAAATCACTGCCATTGATTCTATTCCAACTCATAGCAACTCCCATTGGGTTTCCAAGGCCATAAATCTTTATGAAAGTAGATTGCCCCTTCTTTCTTCCATGGAGTGGCTGGTGGGTTTGAACCACTGACCATCTGATTAGCAGCCAAATTCCTTACCCACTAAGCCACCAGAGCTCACAGAAGTTCTAAATTTAACCTTTACAGAGAAGAAACTATCTATGCTAAACTAGCCTAAGGAATTCTGCCACTCTGGGGGGGAAAAAAAAAGTCATCAATAACTTGGAAAATCAAACACAAAGATACATTCTATGTCAAATGAAGAGGCCAAAGGGTGCAAAAGGCATATCTTTATGGGGGAAAAACAATCAAATAATATTGTTGAGAGGATATTTTCAGGTCTGTCAGAATTAGGGAAGTTAATGCATGCAAATATTTTGAACACTGAGCAAATTTTAAAAACAGGATAAGTATTCATTCTAAAGAAATAGTAATTTGTGTCAGAAAAAAATGTAATTGTATTGCGCATAGGAATCTGTAGCAACAAAATTGTAATCTAAATTGTGAAAACCAATAAAGATGTATTTAACAACAAAACAGGTGATATAATTAACCTGGAAAATGGACTCAGGGATGAAGTGTGAGAGGCTGTTGAGGGCTACGACAAAAGCTGAGTTCTCATTACCCACAGTTGGCCATCAAAAGATGATAACTAAAAAAAAAAAAATTAATAGAAAGTAGAAGTTCAAATGTTACTTAGAAACAAGAAGGCAAAATAGGAAGCCTTAAGAGTGAAAATAATTGTATTTGGAAAGTGTGATTTCTATGTGGGGAAGGTTGGAGCAGGGGATCTCATTAGCCTTGACCTTTAAAAAGGAAATTTTAAAGAAGAAAGTAATTCTGGAAACTTCAGTAAAGAATGATTAATTTCAAAATTTCTAACTCTAAACTGAAGATTACTTTTTTTTTTTTTTTTCTCTTTGATATCAGAAATGTAGGCCCTTAATTTGGGGAAGAGAGAAAGAAAGAACAATGAAGAAAATCTGCCATGGCTTTCAAATAGAAACTACAAGCAAAATACTGTAAAATCAATTATTAATCCTCTAGATTAAAGAAGTAAATTTTACACAGGAAAACACTCTGACATTCTTTTTTTTATTTAGGTTTCAAAATATATTTCCACAATTTTGTTTCCTGCAATAGTCTTCACATTTAGCCAGTCTTTTATCAACAGATCTGTTAAAAATTGAATAGAATAGTACCACAAGATGGCATCTATGAACCTATTTCAAAATGTTGATTATGAACATCAAATGCCTTCAACTGAAATGAACAGTGAAGACATCTGCTACTCCTCTTCTGATTTAAAAAAATGCTCATGTAATCCTTGCAAGCAGAAGGAATGCAATTTTCATTTTGGTGGAAAATGACTTGTGAGATTAGTCATCTCCACATGGTTGAAATTCCCAATCAAATAATAATAATATGTCTTCTTTATTGACTGAAACGTTCTTGTATACATTATCTCCCTTCATCTTGATGTCTGATCAGCAGGCCCTTCCTGGCCACAAAATGAAGAGTGAGTAGCATATCACACAAATGGTTTCACATACAATAGATGATTATGCCAGCCCCAAAGACACTGATAACTTGTGACAAGGGTGAAAGAACTAGCCAGCTAAGGGAATCAGCTCCATCAAGCTCTGAGAACACAAGTAATAAAACTCATGGTTAACTTTGTAGATGTATAACTAAAGCTTTCAAAGAAAATCTGCCCTAATGGAATATTTTTTTAAAAATCATTTTTAAGTTACTTTGAAAAAAGTTTTCAACTTAAAGTTTCAACAATGTAATGAGCTACCATATGTACTGCACTGATACTTACCAGTTGCTAATATTTTGCTACGTTTGCTTTATCATTCTCTATTTTCAGATATGTATGAATCTATCATTATTAATAATATTTTTCCTGAACAAGTTTGAAAGTAATAGCAGATACCATGATCCCTGATCCTTTTGTATGTCTTTTAAGACCATGCCTAAGGGTATTATTCTCTTACATAACCTCAAAACAACTGTCAAATTCACAAAATTCAACATGCATACAATATTCTCTAACATTCAAATTCCCTCAACTGTTTAATTATTTTTAAAAATAACTAATTCAATACTTTGAAGCAGAAATAAAAATAAGAGAAAATTGTTTTATTCAAGCTGAGTAAAGTCAAGCCAAGCCAAAAAAAAAAAAAAAAGGAGGAAGTTCTATCAACTTCCCTAAAAAAATAATAACATCTATGATAGACAATGTTATAGATCTAATTTCGCATCTTGACAATCCTGAGTTGATTTCCCGTGTCCTTTCTTTATTAGCCATGTGTTCTTAAGTTGAATTACTTCTCCAACCCTGTTTTCTTTTCTGTAAAATAAGAAGTGTTCTTACAAAATAGGAGTTTTGGAATATTTAAAAAGATAATGTATGGAAAGGGTATCCCGCAAAGTCTGGAATGTAGCAAGTGCTTAACAAATCTTCAATTTTAACTCCTAGAATCTTACAAACCCTAACACTTTCCAACAATCCCCTTAAAAAGTGTATTGGGGAAAAATCCATCCTGTAATGTTAAATCTGGTTTGCACGGCCCTGTTAATACCCTGGTTTCCAAGTGCGCATTCTCATTCCCCTGCCATAGAGGGGCATGTCACAGCTAATTATCTGCCATCACGCCCTGTTGCATAGGCGCTTCCTTGCCTGCTGCTGCTGGGACCTCGGTGCTGTCTGTTGATTAATTTGCATTGCCTCCCGAGTGTCTCTGCTGCTTACGGATCACACAGAATGAAGCCCAGGGGCCAACTGGCAGGCCCAGCTGAATTACGGAACATATCTAAGGCCCCTCCTCATTACTGAATGAGTAATGTAGGGTGGTGTTCGCTAGTTCACACACCCTGGCAATGTAAACGGTCATCTGCTGCCTCATCTGCTTTCCCGCGTCTAGGGTGCAGGACCAGATCTGGGGAGGAACTTTGCTAGCATTTATGCAAATAGCTATTGAGGGTCCTGGGTTTGGCACCATTTCTTTTCAGAAGCCTCATTTTGTGGCAGCGCAGTCTGCCGCCTGTGTGCTTCCTGAGCTCTGACGCAACTTCAGAACAGATCTCTCCTGTCCTCAAATTGTATTCATGTCCCTTTACTATGGAAAGACTGTAACCCTTCCCCATAGGTTAAATGTGCCCAGTTCGATGTCTGAGTGATTGTACTAATGTTTTAATTTAAACTCTAAGAACATATACTTGAGACAGACTCAGACTGTGCATGTCTAGATAGGTGTTCCAAATTAAGGGGAAATTGTAATTTCCTTAACTGATTCACCAAGTAACATTTAAAATAGCTAAATACATTTTTTAAACACATGTATAATTTAAAAATGAGTCACTAACTGTTAAGCATATATGTATAATATTTTAATTTTGCTCCAATACAAACTCTTCTCCCAACTTTATTACATAACATTTTAAAAAAGTAAAATGAATTTTATTTCAGTATTTTTGCTAAAAAAAATTGTCATTTCTTCAAATTACTGACTTCACTAAGCAACTATAAAACCTGCAACAACACATTACTGAGTGACAAGAATACAATTTCATCTTGGTATGACTTCTAATTCCATTAATGGGTGAAGTTTCACAATTTTCCCTTCTCTATATATTATTCTAGGAGCTCTGGTAGTGTAGTGCCTAGGGCACTTGACTGCTAACCAGAAGGCTGGTGGTTCAAACCACCAGCCACTCCTCAGAAGGAAGGTTGGGCAATCAACTTCCGTAGTGATACTGCCTTGGAAACCCAAGGAGGGGTCACTATGAGTTGGGTCCTACTCGAGGGCACATGACAACAACAACAACATACATTATTCTATACTTTTTTTCTTTGTGAAACAAGATTAAAATTCTGCTTAGAAAAGAAGTAATGATATAAAACATTGTAAATAAGCACCAGCCAAGGAGATTTGGTTCACACTGGCTGTGGAAATCACTGGAAATAAGTGGTACTTAACTCTGATTTCCTCTAGGTGCCAGTATAATCCTAGAATTTATAAACCTTAGAGCTAATGCATCTGTAAAAGCACTGTCAAATAAATCTGTTGTCACACATACACAGTCAAAAGACGTTTCTTTTGAAAACTGAGCTAAATTTGCAGGCATGAATGTTCATCTTAGATGGCAGAATGGATTTTGTGCTAGAAAGCAAAATGTGGCTGTGATACTATACCTAGTGCCACTCTGACAGGAAAATACCACAAACGTGATGGCCTGAACAAACAGGGATTTTATTCTCTTATAGCTTTGGAGGCTAAAAGTCTGAGTTGAATGTGCCAGGCTCTAAGGGGCTGGGTGAAAGCCCCTCAACCTTGGTCTTCAACTCTGCCTCTTGCTCCCAGCCCACTGAAGCTGGAGACTTTTCTTCACTCAGGCAGCAGCTGGCTGCTCAGGCTGACAAACCCAAGGTCAACAAGTGAAAAGGCACAGTCCCAATGTTACCAAACAACATGGCAGGCCGCTACTTTAAGTCCAAGAGAAGTTCCAAGATCAACAGGGCATGGCAGGCTACTGAACAACAACTCAGCTATATGTAGGGTTCAAGTGTGCCATAAGTTGGAGACCTTCCTCTATGTTGCTTCTTATATACATCCCTAAAGCAGCTACTCAGCTGCTCCAGCAGATTCTACCATGGAGTTAATTACCAGTCTCACATGAGGAATAACTATATTCAGCTGCCCAGCCACTCAATCAGGCCCAGCCAAGTTGACATTCAACCTCACCACCACACATACATTTTTTTAAAAAAACCTAACTCACTGCCATCGGGTTGATTCTGACTCATAGCAACCCCCATTGGATTTCTGAGGTGGTAAATCTTTATGGAAGGAGATTGCTCCATGTTCCTTCAGCTGTTTGAATGGTGGATTCAAACAGCCACCCTTGTTAGCAATCCAATGCCTTAGGCACTGCTTCACCAGAGCTCCTTGTGATGCATTTATGCAAGCTTATATTGTTTTCCACATATTTATTGGCATTGTAAGACTCTGTCATTCATTCTTGGCTAACTTAACTTACTCTGTTCTTTATAGAATGTTAGTGTTTTCAAAATTCAAATTTTAAAACATCTTAGATAATTGTTGACACTCATTCAAATAATTGGATTTAATGTGACTTGCTCATTAGCATGTTGTTGTTATGTGCCTTCCAGTCTGTCACGACTCATAGCGACCCCTCCTTAGGTTTCTGAGGCAGTATCACTACAGTAGATTGCCCAACCTGCCTTCCAAGGAGTGTCTGATGGGTTTGAACCTCCATCCTTTTGGTTAGCAGTCAAGTAAGTGCCTTAGGCACTACGCTACCAGAGCTCCTTCTCACTGGCATGTTGGTGTTGTTGTTGTTATGTGCCATCGAGTCAGACCTGACTCATAGCGACCCCTCCTTGGGTTTCTGAGGCAGTATCACTACGAAAGTAAATTGCCCCATCTTCCTTCCGAGGAGTGGCTGATGGGTTTGAACCACCAGCTTTCTGGTTAGCAGTCAAGTGCCTTAGGCACTATGCTACCAGAGCTCCTTCTCACAGGCATAGAGTATTGAATTGTACCTTTAGCACTAACAGAGTGGATTTGTTCAGTTAAACGAATGTAAAATTAATATATATATATATATATATATATATAAAACATAAAAGTTCTCAAAAGTACTTTGCTATGTATCTCAACATATAAGCTATTAAAATCACTAGAATTACTATTTTCCAGCCATAGAGAACACTTAACAATTTTACCTTTCTCTTTTTTCTATCAAAATTGAGTTCCTTTAATTAAGTAAGCTATGTATCAACTGAATACCTCTTAATGATCTAACCAAGGAAGTAACAGTAGCAGTTCCACAACCATAAATTGAGTGCATTTCAAAATTCATTACCTCTGAGTTTTTTTCCTCCAAACTTTATTTTGAAAAAATGCCAAACTCCAAGGAAATTGAAAGAGCAAAGCAATGAATAGCCACATACACATCACTTAATCAGTTGTCAACATTGTGTGACATGTTTTATCTTTTTAAATAAATAGCTTGACACTTAATTTTGAGTAGAACATGTTTCTGAGGATATAATAGAAAATAGTTGTTAGTTATAAACTTGCATAATGTAAACAGTCTGATCAGAAGTAACCCCTGCAAGTTTTGTGTAAAGTCCTTATGCTAATTCTGATGCTATATGGCACACACTGGGGGTATATGTGTATGTGTATGTTATTGTTCAGAGTGCTGGTGGCATGGTGCCTAAGGCATTTGACTGCTAGTCAGAAGGTTGGTGGTTCAAACCCACCAGCCACTACTCAGAAGGGAGGTTGGGCAATCTACTTCCATAGTGATACCACCTCGAATACCCCTAGTGTGTGCCATATAGTATCAGAATTAGCATAAGGACTTCACACAAAACTTGTACGGGTTATTGTTAGGGCCATTGAGTTGGTTCTGACTCATACTGATGCTATGTACAACAGAACAAAACACTGCTCAGTGCTGTGCCATCCTCACAATTGCTGATATGCTTGAGCCCATCATTCCATTCACTGTGTCAATCCATCTAGTTGAGGGATTTCCTCTTTTTCACTGACCTTATACTTTATAAGTATGTACATATGTCTAATCAACCAATCAACCCAATCACTTTCAGTACCACCAAAAAGTGAAAAAATAAAGACTAGAGATATTGTTCAGGCAGGTAGTCACACATAGAGCAATCAGGAAGAAATACTTAGATGATAGGATCTTTGACATACCTTCAAAGTTGATATTCCAAAGCAAAGACAACTTCTACCTTCTCAGAATGCCAAGTACACTTCAATTCTTATATTATTGACACTACTCTGTCATATGAAAGTGAAGAGGACTTGAAGAACTTACTGATAAAGATAAAAGACTTCATACAGCCTTCAGTATAGATTACATGTCAACATAAAGAAAACAAAAATCCTTACAACTAGAACAATAAGCAACATCATGATAAATGGAGAAAATATTCAAGTTGTCAAAGATTTCATTTTATTGGGATCCACAATCAAGGCCGACAGAAGCAGCAGTCAAGAAATGAAATGACATATCCACACAAAAGACCTCTTTAATGTGTTAAAAAGTAGAGAAGTCACTTTGCTTCTGACCCAAGACAAGGTATGTTCAATCATCTCATATACATGGGAAAGCTGGACACTGAATAAGGAAAACTGAAGAAGAATTGATGTCTTTGAGTTATTATATTGGAGAAGAATATTGAATATACAATGGACTGCCAAAAGGACAAGTAAATTTGTCTTGGAAGGAGTATGCTCCTTGTTGTTGTTAGGTGCCATCAAGTCATTTCCAACTCATAGCGACCCCATGCACAGCAAAATGAAATACCGCCTGATCCCACACCAGCTCCATGAACCTTGCTATATTTGAGCCCATTGTCACAGCCACCGTATCAATCCATTTCGTTGAAGGCCCTCTTTCATCGACCCTCCACCTTACCAAGCATAACATCCTCCTCCAGGCAATGGTCCCTTCTGACAACATGACCAAAGTAGGTGAGATGAAGTGTGGCCATTCTTGCTTTCAAGGAGCATTTTGGCTGTACTTCTTCCAGGACAGATCTGTTAGTTCTTTTAGCAGTCCATGGTACTTTCAGCATTCTTCACCAGCACCACAACTCAAAAGCATCAACTCTTTTTCAGTCTTCATTATTCATTGTCCACCTCTCACATGCATACAAGGCAATTGAAAATATCATGGCTTGTGTCAGGCGCGTCTTACTCCTCAAGGAGACATCCTTGCTCCTTAGCACTTGAAACAGTTCCTTCGCAGCAGACTTGCCCAGTGCTACAAGTCATCTAATGTCCTGACTGCTGCTTCTATAGGCATCAATTGTAGAACCAAGCAATGTGAACTCTTTGACAACTTCAATCTTTTCCCTGTTTATCGTGATGCTACTTATTGGTCCAGTTGTGAGGATTTTTGTTTTCTTTATATTCAGATGTAATCCATACTGCAGACTGTATTCTTCAGTCTTCATCAGTAAGTGCCTCAAGTCATACTCACTTTCAGCAAGCAAAGTTGTATCATCAGCATATCTCAGTTTGTTAATGATTCTTCCTCCAATCCTGATGCCAGTCCAGCATCTCGGATTATTTGCTCAGCATACAGATTAAATAAGTATGGGGAAAGGATACAACCCTGACACACTCCCTTCCTGATTTTAAACCACGCAATGTCCCCTTTTTCCATTCGAACGACAGCCTCCTGATCAAGGTACAGGTTCCTCATGAGTACAATCAAGTGTTCAGGAATTCCCATTCTTCTCAATGTTATCCATAATTTGTCCTGATCCACACAATCAAATGCCTTTGCATAGTCAATAGAACACAAGTAAACATCTTTGTGGTATTCTTTGCCTTGAGCCAAGATCCATCTGACAAAGCTATGATATTGCTTGTTCCAACTCCTCTTCTGAATCCAGCTTGCACCTCTGGAAGTTCTCTGTCAATATACTGCTGCAACCGTTTTTGAATTATCTTCAATAATATCTTATTTGTGTGTGATGTCAATGATACTATTCGATAATTTTCACATTCTGTGGGATCACCTTTCTTTGGAATGGGTACAAATATGGATTTCTTCCAGGCAATTGGCCAGGTAGCTGTCATACAAGTCTCTTGGCATAACTGAGTAAGTGCCTCTAGTGGGGCATCCGATTGTTGAAATATCTCAATGGGTATTCCGTCAATTCATAGAGCCTTGTTCTTTGCCAATTCCTTCACTGAAGCTTTAACTTCCTCCTTCAATACCATTGGTTCCAGCTCATATGCCACCTCCTGAAATGGATGGAGATCGACCAGTTTTTTTTGTTACAGTAACTCTGTGTATTCCTTCCATTTTCTTTTGATGTTTCCTGCATCATTCAATATTTTGCCCACAGAATCTCTCAATATTACAACTCGAGGCTTAAACTTTTTCTTCAATTCTTTCAGCTTGAGAAATGCCAAGCATGTTCTTCCCTTTTAGTTTTCTAAATCCAGGTCGTTGCATATTTCATTATAGTAATTGGTTTTGTCTGCTTGAGCTGCTCTTTGAAATCTTTGGTTCAGCTCTTTGATCTTGTCATTTCTTCCATTTGCTTTAGCTACTCTCCACTCAAGGGCAAGTTTCAGAATCTCTTCTGTCATCCATTTTGGTCTTCTTTTCTTGTTTTTTTAGGGACCTCTTGCTTTCTTCCTAGATGATGTTCTTGATGTCTTCCCACAAATCTTCTGGTTTTCGGTCACTGGTGTTCAGTCTATTCTTTAGATGCTCTCTAAATTCTGGAGGGATATATTCAAGATCATATTTTGGCCCTCATGGACTTGTTTTAATTGTCTTCAAATTCAAGTTGAACTTGCATATGAGCAGTTCCACAATCAGCTCACAGTATGAGTTTTCCACAATCAGCTCCTGGACTTGTTTTGGCTGAAGATATTGAGCTTTTTCACTGCCTCTTGCCACAGATGTGGTCAATCTGATACCTGTGTGTTCCATCTGGTGAAGTCCACATATACAGCTTATACAGCTGCCATTTATGTTGTTGAAAAAAGGTATTTGCAATGAATAAGTCGTTGGTTTTGCAAAATTCTACCATGCGATTTCCAGCATTATTTCTGTCACCAAGGCCAAATTTTCCAGCTACCGGTGGTGATTCTTCTTTGTTTCCTGCAGTGTAGTAAATACTTAGTATGGCTTTTCTACCCATAAGTCATTGTAAACTCAGTGGTGGAATGAGCAACTGAGGAGCTCCTGATTGTAAATGTTATCCACCTGGGTTATTTCTGTTGGGCGTGGCACAACGCAATGTTATAGGAGGCTCTCTCTCAGGTGCTTAGAGTTCTGATGCTATGATTGGCTAGTTTGGCCACTCTGCCAAGCTCAAAAGGAGGCCTCCTAGAGGCAGAACTCTCTCTGACTGCTGGCTGAGGAAGATGTGCTGCTGAAAGAGACACGCGTTCCTGAGACACGCGTTGCTGGGAAAGAGACACAAGAGACATGCATTGCTGAGTGAGACACCGAGGGACATGCACTGCTGGGGGAGAGACTGTGAGAGACTTGGCTGAGAGATGGTGAGCTGGGAGAGAAACTGAACGTTTTTCCTAAACTTGAATTGTAGCCTGGTGCTTCCCTAATAAACCCATAATCTGTGAGTTCTGTGTGGCCACTGCAGCGAATTATCGAACCCAGGCGAGAGGTGGTATTGCTTTGGGAGGAACAGGTGGTGAAAAGGGCTGGAGAGAGGCAGCATGTCTGGCCTTGCAGTAATAGGCCTTGGGATATTGATGGTGATTCCGCCTTCCTCTTGTGGGATTAGAGGAGGTCAGAAAATGTGGCCTCATTGTCCTTTTTACATTTCCAAATTTTGCATTCCAGTCACCAGTGATAATTAACACATCCTGATTGCATGTTTGGTCAATTTCAGACTGTAGAAGTTGATAAAAAGCTTCAGTTTCCTCATCTTTGGCTTTGGCGGTTGGTGCATAAATTTGAATGATAGTCGTATTAACGGGTCTTCCTTATAGGCATATGGATATTATTCTATTACTGACAGCATTGTACTTCAGGACAGATCTTGAAACATCCTTTGTGATGATGAATGCCACATCATTCCTCTTCAAACTGTCATTCCTGGTATAGT
>NW_006921689.1:2270160-2272109 GCF_000298275.1 Orycteropus afer afer | reverse complement strand
AAAGCTTTACCTTATCCATATGAGTAAGGCTGGTTTTGCTCTGATGATGCAGCTCTTTCCCAGTCCTATTTTGAGAGCCTTCTAACCTAAGTGACTCATCCTCCTCCTCTATATTAGATAATGTTTCTGGATGATTCATAAAGTTGCACAGTAATATATCATACAGTGTTTCTCTGCTTTCATGAGGTTTTCCCTGGCCAATTCTTTGAGAAGTGGATGGCCTCTTCCTTCTTCCTAGTTTGTCTCAGTCTGCAAGTCGGGCTAATACCTGTGCACCATGTGCATCCCACTGGGTTTGAAACACCAGTGGCACAGACTCAAGACTCACAGCAACACGTCACCATGGTAGGACAAACCGACAGACAAGTTTGTCTCCCTTACCTATTGGAAATCTCTCCAACCTCTCCTTACCTGGATTCCTGTGGCTGACTCCTCACTCTGTCCTGGTCCCCCTACCCTTTATATTCTCCTTTCTCCTGATATGCTCCTTAGAAATAAGAATAGAGGAGTTCCAGCAAGATGGTGGAATAGGCAGACAAGTTACACAGATCCTCTACAACAAAGCAAAGAGAAACCAATACAGAACACAATCCTGGAGCCCTGAGCTTTGAAAGGAAGGACAAAGTAGATTAAACAGCAACTAGTAGAAGAATGTGAATGAAACTGAGCAAGGAGACAAAAGGACCTGAAGACTACTGACTATCTTGAGGGCTGTTCTAGTTACCTAGTGCTGCTCTGACAAGAATAGACCACAAATGGGAAGGCCTTAACAAACAGGAGTTTATTCTCTTACATTTTGGAGGCTTTAAATCCAAGTTCAAAGTGTCAGGCTCGAGGGGCTGGGTGAAAGCCCCTCAACCTTGGAGTCCAGCTCTGTCTCCTGCTCTCAGCCCACTGGAGCTAGAGGCTTTTCTTTACTCAGACAACTGCTGGCTGCTGAGGCTGAGAAGCCCCAAGGTTGACAAAGTAAAATGGCACAGTCCCGATGTTACCAAACCACACAGCAGGCCATTAACTCAAGTCCATTGTAAATCCCAAGGTCGGCAGAGCATGTCAGGCTACTGAGCAATGACACGGTTACATGCAGGGTCCAAATGTGCCATAGGCTAGAGACCATTCTTAAGGCTTCTTCTTAAATACAGGAAGCAGACCATATCCCAAAGGCAGCTACTCAGCTGCCTGTGGTAGATCCCACCATGGAGTTGATTACCAGTCTCATCACAGGGAATAACTGCCACCAGCTGCCCAGCCACTCAACCAGGCCCAGCCAAGTTGACACACAAACAGAACTACCACAAGGGCACAGCCATTTTGAATATTTCCCAAGAATCATCTCCACACAAAGGACTGCATGAACAAGGACAGCATTGGTGCCTGGCAACCAGAAAGGAAAACAACAAAGAAGGAGACAAACAGACCTGTACACTGCTAGCAGCTGTCCTCAGAGCACAGACATTTTCAATATCTGCATGCTGTGGGTGCAGCTATTTGGAATATATGCAAGTGACATTCTTACCTGGACCAAAATCAAACAAAACTCACTGCTGTGGAGTCAATTGACTCATAGAAACCCCTCCTTGGGTTTCCAAAGCAGTAACTCTACTGCAGTAGATTGCCCAATCTTCCTTCTGAGAAGTGACCTAAAAATAGGCTCTGCTTGCTGAGGATAGAAGGGGCAACCATGCTGGAGGCTAAGAACTACAAAGGTGTGATATTCCCCTTGTTATTCTTATACCCCACATACTCTTGTTGAACAGAGGCCATCCCCACCTCAACCCACCTTCTTGGACAGCAGGAATTTCATCCTGGTCTGTGCCCTGATAGAGCCTGGGTGCCGTGCCCTGCCCCATACAATTTTTCTTTTGTTTGTTTTTAGTTGTTCATTTTATCTTCCACCTTTCTTTTTTTTTTCCTCTCTTTCTGGTCTTTTTTTTTTTTTTTTTTTTTTT
>NW_006921689.1:2262427-2269458 GCF_000298275.1 Orycteropus afer afer | reverse complement strand
GGCTGGTGGGTTTGAACCACCAGCCTTCTCATTAGCAGTCAAGTGCCTTAGGCACTATGCTACCAGAGCTCCTAAAACAAATAATGGGGGGGGGGAATCTTGGGCAAATCACACCAACATATAACCACAAATTAAACATGATTACAACACCACCACAATGGCTTGGAGACAACAGATCATCACAGCCCACACGAAAAACCAACATAAAATTTTAGAAACAAGAGACCAGGATACAAACCCAGAAATATCCCTGAGGAAGAAGCAGTATTGGAACTCCCCGATAAGGAATTCAGAAGAATTGTATTTGAGTGCCTTCACCAGATTGAGAGACAGATCAAGGAAAACACTGACAAGATCAAGGAAAACTCTGACAAAATTAAGGAAAACACAGAAAAAAGACTCTAGAAAAATTTACTAAATGACCAAAAACAAATTGACAAAATAAACAAAAAATTAGAAATGATATAAAAACAGTAAATAAAAATCCAGAAGATAAATACTTAGATTTCAGAAACAGATAACACATTGAATGAGCAAAGGAGTAGAATTGAATCAATGGAAGACAAAATTAATGAGATTGAAGACAGATACCTCAATATTCATTTGCTAAGAGATCAATCAGAAAAAAGATCAAAACAAAATGAAGAAAGCCTAAGATTCATGTGAGATACCATTAAGAGGAATAACCTATGTGTAATCAGAATTCCAGAACTGGAAGAGACAAATAAAACCACAGAGTAAATTGTTGAAGATTTGTTGGAAGAGAATTTCCCTAATAAGATGAAAGATGAGAATATATCCATTTAAGGAAGATCAATGAACCCAAATATGATAGACCCCAAGTTCTGGTTACCTAGTGCCACTCTGACAGAAATATATACCATAAATGGGATGGCCTTAACAAACAGGAGTTTATTCTTACAAGTTGGAGGCTTTAAGTACAAGTTCAAAGTGCCAAGTGGGGCTAGGTGGAAACCCCTCAACCTTGCAGTCCAGCTCTTTCTCCCACTCTCAGCCCACTGGAGCTAGAGGCATTTCTTCACTCAGACAGCTGGTGGCTGCTGAAGTTGAGAAGCCCAAGGTTGACAAGTAAAAAGGCACAGTCCTGATGTTACCAAACCACATGGTAGGCCATTAACTTAAGTCCATTGTAAGTCCCAAGATCGGCAGAGCCTGGCAGGCTGCTGAATAGTGACATGGCTACATGCAGGGTTCAACCATGCCATATGCTAGAAATCATTCCCAAGGCTTCTCCTTATATACTTATATACTTCTGCTTACATACAGGAAGCAGACTGAATCCCAAAGGCAGCTCCTCAGCTGCTTGTGGTAGATCCCACCGTGGAGTTGATTGCCATTCTCATCATAGGGAATATTACCACCAGCTGCCCAGCCACTCAACGAGGCCCAGCCAAGTTGACACACAAATATAACCATCACACCCCAAAAGAGAATCACCAAGACAGATCATTACCAAACTCTAGAAAACCAAAGACAAAGAATCCTGAAAGCATCATGGGAAAAACAAAAAGTTACCTATGAAGTGCAATCAATAAGACTATGCTCTTTGTTGGGGTAGAGGAATCCAACTGATTCTGGATGTTGACCTTGTATCCAGACGTGATGCTAAATCTTTCAATAAGTTCCAGTAGTTTTCTTGTTGTCTTTTGGGTTTTCTATGTACAGGATCATATTAACTGCAAATAGGCATAGTTTTACCTCTTCCTTACCAATTTGGTTGCCTTTGATTTCTCTTCTTCCCTTCTTCCCCTGACTAGGACTTCCAATACAATGTTGAATAGAAGTGGCAATAGAGGACATCATTGTCTTGTTCCTTTTTGCAAGGGGAATGGTTTCAGTCTCTCTCCATTGAGAACAATGTTGGTTGTTGGTTTTGCATATATGACCTTTATTATGTTGAGGAATTTCCTTTCTATTCCTATTTCCTGTTCTCAGGAATAGGTGTTGGATTTTATCAAATGCCTTTTCTTCATCTATTGATATGATCATGTGATTCTTTTCCTTTATTTTACTTATCTGTGGGATTACATTGATTGTTTTTCTAATGTTGAACCATCCTTGCATACCTGGTATGAATCTCACTTTGTCATGATGTATTATTTTTTTATATGTTGTTGGAGTCTAATAGCTAGGGGTTTTTTGTTTTTTTGGTTTTTTTTAAGATTTTTGCATGTATATTAATGAAGGATATTAGGATTTTGGTCTGTAGTTTACTTTCTAGTGGTATCTTTGCCTGGTTTTGGTATCAGGGTTATGTTTGCTTCATAAAATGAATTTAGGAGGATTCCATCTTTTTTTATGTTCTGGAATGGTTTGAGTAGGATTAGTGTCAGCCCTTCTCTGATTGATTAGTAGAATTCTCCAGTGAAATCATCTGAATAGAAGTTTCTGAAAAGGAAATCAATACAATTTACAATAGCTACCAAAAAGGTAAAATACTTGGGAATAAATCTTAACAGGAACACAAAAGACCTATACAAAGAAAAGTACAAAAGACTAATTCAAGGATCCATAAGAGATCTACATAAATGGAAGAACATACCATGCTCATGAATAGGAGGACTGAACATTGTGAAAATATCTATATTATCCACAATCTATGGGAACTCTGGTAGCATAGTGGCTAAGGCACTTGACTGCTAACCAGAAGGCTGTCAGTTCAAACTCACCAGCCACTCCTTGGAAGGAAGATGGGGCAATCTACTTCCATAGTGATACTGCCTCGGCAACCCAAGGAGGGGTCACTATGAGTCGGGTCCAACTCAACAGCACATAACAACAACAACAACATCCACAATCTATACTTTCAATGTAATCCTGATCCTGATTCCATCAACATTCTTTAAAGCCATGGAAAAATCAATCACTAACTTTGTATAGCGCCTAAGAAATTTGACTTCTAACCAGAAGGCTGGTGCTTCAAACTCACCAGCCACTCCTTGAAAGGGAGATTGGGCAATCCACTTCCTCAGTGATACCACCTTCTAAACCCAAGGAGGGGTCGCTGTGAGTCAGATCTGACTCAACGGCAGAGATTTTGGGTTTTGGGGGGGTTGTGGAATTTTGTATAGAAAGGATAGAGACCTTGGAAAAGCAAAGCACTACTGAAAAAGAGTAAGAAAGTAGGAAGTCTCACACTCCCAGATTTCAAAATCTACTATACAGCCACAGTTGTCAAAATAGCCTGGTATTGGTACAATAACACACATATAGACCAGTGGAACACACTTGAGAACTCAGAAATTGACCCATCAACCTATGGTCATCTGATCTTTGACAAAGGGCTGAAATCCATTAAATGAGGAACAGATAGTCTGTTTCGCAAATGGTGCCAGCGAAAAAATCAAACAAGATCCATACCTTACCAACAAAAACAAACCAAACT
Source organism: Orycteropus afer afer (assembly GCF_000298275.1). Lineage (NCBI taxonomy): Eukaryota > Metazoa > Chordata > Mammalia > Tubulidentata > Orycteropodidae > Orycteropus > Orycteropus afer. The sequence continues at coordinate 2,266,052 of NW_006921689.1, read as the reverse complement.
CATTCCCATCAAGTCAATTCAACTCATACTGACCTCTCCTTGGGTTTCCAAGGTGGTATCTCTATGGCAGTAGATTACCCAGTGTTCTTTCCAAAAAGTGACTGGTGGGTTTGAACCACCAGCCTTCTGGTTAGCAGTCAAATGCCTTAGACACTACTCTACCAGAACTCCCACACCATACACAAAAACTAACTCTAAATGGATCAAAGACTTAAATGTGAAACCTAAAACTATAAAGTTCATCAAAGAAAAAATAGGGACAAACTTAGGGGGCCTAATTTTTGGGATAAATAGACTATCAAGCATAACTCAAAATGCACAAACAGCAGAAGATAAACTATATGATTAGGATCTTCTAAAAATTAAATTCATATGTGCATCAAAAAACTTCTCCAAAAGAGTATAATGAGAACCTTCAGATTGAGAACAAAAATATTTGGCAACAACATATCTGACAAGTGACTTATCTCTAAAATTTATGGAAAATTCCAACATCTCAACAACAAAAAGACAAACAATCCAATTAAAAACTAGACAGAAGACATGAACAGACACTTCATCAAAGATATTCAGGGAGACAACAAACACATGAAGAAATGTCCACGATCATTAGCCATCAGAGAGATGCAAATCAAAACAAATGTGGGGTACCAACTCACCACAGCTTCAATAGCAAAGTTCAACAAGACAGAAAGTAACAAATGCTGGCAAGGGTCTGGGGAGATTGGGAGTCTCTTACACTACTGGTGGTACTGTAAAATGATATAACCACAGTGGAAATTGATATGATATTTCCCTAAAAAGTTGCAAATAGAAATATCATTTGATTCAGCAATCACATTATTAAGTATATATCACAAAAAGTGAGATGTAGGACACGAATAGATATATGCACACCCATGTTCATCACAGCACTATTCACAATAGCAAAGAGATGGAAACAACATAAGTGCCCATCAACCAAGGAATGGATAACCAAACTGTGATACATACACACAATGGAATACCATGCAACCCTAAAGAATAATGTAGAATATGCAAAACACTGCATAATGTGCATGAACTTGGAGGACAATATGCTCAGTGAAATAATCACAGAAAGACAAATATTGTATTAGTCCACTATTGTAAAAAGTCAAGGAAATGTTTATACATGGAAGGAAACTTTCTTTGTTGGTTACCAGGAAGAGGAGGAGAGGGCAGGCTAAATTCCTAGATAAGTTGGGGGGAAAAAATGTATACACACACACACACACACACATATTGCAGATTATTAGTGGTTACAAGAGGTAAGAGGGAGGGGAAACAGGGAAGCTTTTTTTGAGGGGCATTGAGTTTACGCTAATGGTGGTAGAACATTTTGGAAAATGATAGCAATAATACTGGCACAACATGAAAAATGTCATAAATGTCCCTGAGCTGTAAATGTGGAAGTTGTTATGTTCACAAATGTCTTGTGAAAAAAGAAAGAGGATGGCAAGATTTTGTCTAATGTATTTTGGACATGTTATCACAAGGAACCAGTCCCTGGAGAAGGACATCATACTTGATGATGTAGAGAGTCAGCAGAAAAGAGGGAGACCCTCCATGGGATGGGTTGACACAGTAGCTGCAAGGCTCAAACATAGCAACAATAGTGAGGATGGCACAGGACCAGGTAGTGTTTCATTCTGTTGTACAGTGGGTTGCTATGAGATGGAACTGACCCAAAGGCACCTAAAAACAATACCACTCTGTTATCTTAACACTTCATATTAGATGAGAGAATGTGTGGATAAATTAATAAGTACCCTTCTCTCCCAGAAGGAGCTCTGTTGATGTAATGCCTAAGGCATTTGACTGCTAACCAGAATGTTGGAAGTTCAAGGCCACCAGCCACTGTGTGGAAGGAAGACAGGGCAATCTACTTCCATAAAGATTACTGCTCAGAAAACCAATGGGGTCGCTATGAGTAGGAATCAACTCGATGGCAGTAGGTTTGGGTTTTTTTTTTTGTTGTTGTTTTTCTCTCCAAGATTGAGGGAGAAAATTGCAGAGACTAGATGGCTTGGGTAAACAATCTATAAGGTTCTGGAAGATATCACTGGAAAATCCAACTATTTGGTTCTAATGACTTCATAGACAGCTCCTTCCCTGTCTGGAAAATGTAAAGTGGTCCTTCTTTGGTCAAAGCGAAAACAGAAACTTCAAACGAAACAAGCAAACAAAAACCTAATTCCATATTAGAAGTGACCCTACCTACTAAATAAATAAATATGTATTTGCACATTTATTTGTTTGAATGGGTGATAATATTAGCCTATCCTGAGCACTAAATATTAGTCTACCCAACTTACTCCCATGGCCCTATAACCAACTCTCCTGATCATATTAATTCCACAGTTGAAGGTTAAGGTCCATCTATAAACATTCTTCAGAGACTAAATTTGGAATTGAAGGAAAGGGAAAGAAGAAATGGAGAAGAAAAGTCATCATGAAAAAGAACTAGACATATTGGAGAATATGAAGGTATGGGGGTAGGGGTAATAAAATTTTACAGTTTACTTTAGAGTCACTTTTCTACGTGCATACCAATTGTCTACCCAAATAACTTGGTAAGTGGAACAACTGAAAATTGAAAACTCCACCCATTCACACCTTTATGCTATGTAATCAATGCTTAATGGGTGTATTAGTCAGTCTTCCAGTCCTATTTTCTCCTTTCCACAATCCTAAAGATCTGCTCCCACAAACTCTACTGAGAGCAGGCTTCTCCATCATAAATGATTGAAGTGGTGGGGAATGGTATTGGAAATGGCATATCTGAAAAAAGTTAAGTCTAGATTCTTAGAAGAACTGAGAGTCAGGGACATTACTCAGTGTCTGTTGAGTGGTTAGAATGGGAAGCAAGGTCAAGTGCTCCTAAAGGAAGCATTGGTAATTTGTCTTAAAGTGAAGGACAGAAAATTTAAAAGTAAGGGATAATGAATGAGGCATAAAAAGGAAGCAGAGATTAGAGACAGATATTAGCTGTCCAGTACTGACACTTTTCAGTAGAGGGTTCCATTTCCTGTATTCAGATGCTGAAAGACCCTCATGATGTCTTCCAATAAGATATTCTATTCGATCAAGCTAGATTGTATGTTTTCTTCTCCTTGCAGCAAAAACTTTAATCATGGCAAGTATTTTTCCACATCAAGAAAGTCAATAAAAGGAACGCTTATTTGGTGGACTGAGTAGAAACATAGAGTGTAAATTTTAGAAATAATTTAAAGGGCCTTAATGAAGTCATTTTCAAATACTGGTACCAAGTTTTCTTGAGACTTTCTTTTGCAGTTTGTCAAAACATGCAGAATATTTCATTCTACATTTAAGTAAAGATTTTGAGGATTTTTTTTCTACAGTATCACTGAGGATCTCTAGGGCACTAATAAGTTAAAAATACTATATTCATTTCCTATTGTCACTATTGAAGTTGTGGAATTAAAATTTAATGTTTCAACATGACAAAGAGAGGCCACCATTAAGACCAGTAAAAAGGCGGGCCCCAGTTCCTGGAAAAATACATCAGTCGTCCACACTCCCGCCAGAAAACCAAAGTATGAACCCACCAATGACCTGTAAAACTATGTTAAAATAACCAATC
>NW_006921689.1:2225652-2261684 GCF_000298275.1 Orycteropus afer afer | reverse complement strand
GAGCAGCCAGCAACAAAGTTACACAGTATTTAAAGGCAAAACCACAAGGGGGTGGTCAGAGAGAGAGAGTACAGCTGACTGGTAAGTTTAAGTTTGAATTCTCAGAGGGAGTACAAAGATTGGTAAGTTTAAGTTTGAATTCTCCAATTACGTGGTATGGTTGAGTTCAGGGCTTAGTCATCCTTGCCTTGCCCCTGTTCCTGGAACTGGGGCCCGCCCTTTTGCTGGCCTTAATAGTGGCCTTTTATTGCAAAACTATATTAAATATTACATTTCTAATTTCGTATTTACATTTTTAATTCCACAACTTGACTTTTCCATTTTCTAGAGCTGCTCTTTTTTTTTTTTTACACTCTTTGGCTCATGGATCCTTCCTCCATCTTTAAAGGCTGAAGCATTGCATCTTCTCTCTCTTACGCTGCTTCTCTGTCTACACCTGCCCCTTGCCTTCTCTTGTCTGTCAAATTTCCCTCTGCCTCCCTCTTACAAGGACACTTGTGATTGTATTTAGCCTCCCTTCCCACCTCATCCAAAATAATCTGCCCATTTCAACATCATTACCTCAGTCACATTTGCAAAATCCATTTTTCCATATCAGGTAACATTCACAGCTTCCAGGAATTGGGGCCTGGTTATCTTTGGAAGCCATTACTCAGCCAACCACAAACACTTCCTTTGTGTGCCCATTTTGAAAGAGCAACTCAATTATTATTAATAGAGAAAAGGAAAGCAGTTCCAAACTCCTCGTTTTTCTTCATTAAGCTGCCATGGGAAGTATATTCTTCGCCTTTATTCTGGCAATGATAGAAAACATTGAATTAAAACTAAAACTGACAAAGGAATCCTGCTATAACTTCATAAATCTTTCATGAAATTTCAGGCTCTGCAATTACTTCCACTCCTCTCCAGCTGGAATCTTTATTTTCTACTATGTTTCTTCTCACATTTTGTTGCTGTTGTTGTGAGCCAATAAGTCAATTTCCAACTCACAGAGGCCCTGTAGAACTGAGTAGAACTGTCCCACAGAGCTTCCTAGGCTGTAATCTTTAGAAGAACAGATTGTCAAATTTTTCCTTCCTGGTAGCCATTGATGGATTCGAACTGCGAACTTTCAGTTAGCAGCCAATTGGAATGGGGACTAAACAGATATCTATTAAATTGATCAAAACTGAACTGAGGGAATTTTGAAGGAGCTGCTTGCAAATTTTGTCACTTCCACCAAGTGGCACTATTACTATTCTCAGTAGAAGTCAAATCACAAAAATGGGAAAAAAAAACTGTTCAAAAACAGCATTATGTGTATCTGTATACACCCATATCCATGCACATATGTGCATATGTGTGTAGAGTGGAACTAGTCTTATACTAATGCAAAATAGATATTTCCATTTGAACTTTCCAAAGGCAAAAGTGAAGAAAATATTAAATTACTGCTCAGTTAGAGTTAATCTTCCTCAACAAAAGGGACCTAGTGTCCTTATCATTCATAAAGTTATCACCCACAGGCATTCAGGAGTAGAAATGACAGTGACCTTCCTTTCTTGGGATGAGTTAGATACATTCCCACCTAGAGACACAAGGTGATGGGAAGATTGGAGGGCTTAGGACAAGGAGCCTCTGCTGGGTGAATTTTTAACCCTCTGAGACTCACTATCTCAACTTAAATACTGAGATTGAAGAATTAAACATTATGCAACCTCTAATACATAAGAAGTATCCAGCAGAGTGAAGAAACTCAGGATCTGACAGCTATTGACATGAACAGCAATTGGATGGACCAGGAAATTTTGGGGAATTTCATCTGATCTGAAAGGTTAAAGAACTCGAACTGCTGTTTCATTTCAGCAAACTACTTGGGCTGGAATCTGTTTTAAACATTTATTTTATGTGTAGATTTAGGAAGGTGATCGAACCCCGTTAGCCTTCTTTTTCTCAGCTATAAAACGGACCTAGTAAGAGTTCCTACTTCATTTGATTTTCAGAAGTCTTGATTCAAAGGTTAGCTTTTAGTCTAATAGTAAAGATGAAGCAAGAGTAGTAGAAGTGTAGCATGTGGTGACTTGTCTGTCCCAAACTCTATCCATCAGTCCCGAACCATGGTCTAGACCTGACATTTGAACACAGAATACTAATCCCACTAATACCACTGGGTTCAGAGAAATTATGTTTAGATCTTTCAGCAAGATTGAAGAAGTAAACTTAATTTATTTTCTGTGACCTCTCCCTCCTCAAGAACTTGCTCTTTCCTTTTAAGGATGCAAAGCTCTTTTGCTTGATTTGTATATTTACATGACAACAGGGACCATGTGGTTGCTGCCTTAATTCCTATGCTCCTGTCTCCCCTAGTTGGGTTGTAAATATCTTTCATAACAATGTCATTGTTAGCAGTAAGGGGACATTTGCCCTTACTAAATAGAGACTTGCTACTGTTTTCTTAAATATCAGAGAAAAAAAGAAAATAAAAGAAATCTGATCTTTTTTTTGGTGATAAAAACATGACTGTCTAGAAAATAACTCCTTTTTAATATTCTTTTGTTAGTCACCAATGCCCACTGGGGTGTTTGCTGATCTGAGTATTGTATTAGAGCTTATATTCTGAAGCACTTGCTTTGTGGAAGGCTGTGGTCTGCAGTGGAAGCTTTAACTCCATTTTAAGCCTTTATATAAGTTCAGATGCCATTTGGGTTCTTTCTGACCATTAAATCAGCATTGTGGCTATGCATAGGTAAGTTCCAGGACAAACCAAGGGAGGGGCAGTTTGCCTTAGAGTAAAATGTGTTTGAAAGTAAATTATCCTCACACAAAGAACTAGGGGACTTGCCTGAGTATGCCCTTTTCTAATTTAATTTGTTCTGTAAATTTGCATCCGAAGCACAATAAAATTTTAATTAATTAATTAAGGTTTGGGTCTTGGTATTGTTCGGTAGTCAACTTGGGGCTAAGACTCAGACTGAATGGTCATGAGTCACAGCCTATCCGACCGCTACCTAGCCAGGTAGTCAAGGCCCAGAACCAATCCAGCAAACCTTTTCTACCTTCAATTATGTATGTATATCAATTGTGGTCTTTTCCCTGCTTCTGTAGTCCTGCCTGCAACAGTAATAAATAGATCTACCGCCAATCATGATTTTGTGATAATTCCCTTTTTTTTTCAATCATATATTATTATCCCCTTGGCCATGACTCAGCAGACTCCATTCAGCTTTCTGTACTGTTTACGTGTTTCCTCATCCTGGATGATTGTCTTTGTTTTGTCTTTGTTTGTCCCGTCCAAGACTTACTAAATGTGCCTGTTGAACCTGTTTGAATCTGGCATCTCTTTTCTCCTATTACAGAATGCAGGCTACCATAGTTGGGACATAAGAGTATGGGGAAATGAATACCTGAGCAAATGAGTATCTCCCTCAATAAGTAGTTAATTCCTAAAATTCCACAGTTAAATTTTCCTTCTTTTGGCATAAAACTTTGACCCCAGGTAAACACATGCAAGAACAGATTGCTCTTGAAGTCTTATCAGTTATTTGCATCTAAATAGAAGTGATCTTATCAGATGTTGCCAGAGAGACCCCTCCCCCTTAAACAGATTTTGAGAAAGGAAAGATGGAGAAAGTGAAAGGTCACCAAAACCTAAGGAGGAGGCTGTTTGGGGTACACTAATTGCATCATTTTACATACTCCTATCAATCATGCTATGAAGTTCATATTTAAATATCTTTATTCTCATTTTATAGATAAAGAAAATGAAGCTCAGAGAAGCCAAATAGCATCAAGTGGCAGAGTTTGTATTCAAATGAAAATTTTTATCTCCAAATTATGTATCTCCAAAGCTCAGACTGTGAGGCCAACTTGAGGTTGACCTTATCAATGCCACAGCATTGTATGGGATGCTGTGCCTCTCCCATTTCCTATTTGCCCCAAGGCTTTATCGACAGATAAAGGAAAAGAAATTCCCTAAGTAGGGAACTAGAGTCCCTAAACCAAACCAAACTCACTGCTATGGAATCATTTCAACTCATAGCCACCCCTCCTCGAGGTTCTACTTCTTTACAGAAGTAGATTGCCTAATCTTCCTTCTGAGTGGCTGGTGTGTTTGAATTGCCAGCCTTCTGGTTAGCAGTCAAATGCCTTAGGCACTACGCCACCAGAGCTTGATAGTTCAAACTCAACCAGAGGTGCTTTAGAAGACACGCCTGGAAATTTGCTTCCCAAATACCACAGCCTTGAAAACTTTACGGAATCATTCTACTCTACAACACTTGTCACTATGAGTCAGAATTGACTCAACCACAACAGGTAAATAGGGAATCCTTGCTACAATGGCAACCTCAGCTTTACAACTCCCATCAATACATCTAGATCTTTCCCTCTTGTCATTCTGCATGTGCTAGTAAGTTTAATTTAATATAGGTAAGAGACTTGTTGAAGAGTATGTTTCAAATTCTAGGGTAGATTCCTTTTCAAATTCTGCCTTAACAGCTATGCCTGTTCATAACAAATACTACTAAGAGTTACTTAGTAGTATCTTATCTAGATACTAAGTAGCATCTTATCTTATCTAGAACATATCTTAAGGACAAAAAATTATTTTACTTGGTATCCCAACTGTTCCCCACTCTCCATTAAAGCAACCAAAATTGTGAAATGTTGTAGAAGGGACCTTAAAATGATACTATACTTCCTTCCTTCTGAATCTGACTTCTGTTAAGATTCTTTCCACATTTTCACCATCACAACTTGACTTAACTGGTAGCATTTTAGACAAGTGATGGCTTTATGTTGAGGTTTTCAGCATTTCTGTCACTGCCTTGTTTGATAGATGGTAAAATACATTTATACCAACAAAAGGATAAAAGTGAATGCATAACAATTCTTTGGAAGCAAAAAATATTTGTTAGTGTAATGCTAGGTCAGATCTCATACATCACCTTTAAAAACCAGCCACACTGTTGAAAAGAAATGATAATACAGAGCCATTTCAGTAATCATGATCCATGGTGTAATTTTCTAATTTGTCTACAAATGTGGTTTTCTAAAGTGCTTTTTTTTCAGTTGACTAATCAAAGCAACTATAAAAATCCATTTTCAAGTAAAGAATTTATAGGCTGTAACAGGGCTTCATTAATTGTTCATTGGTTCAATTAATTCAACAGGAATGTATCACAAGCCTACCATGCATAGGACTCTATGAGTTTACAAATATAAACAAGGCATTGGCTTTGGCCCCAAGGATCCTATAGGAACCCACATATGAAAACAACAAAAACAACAGCAAAGTAACAATGCTAAGCAGTGTATAATATGCAAGGACTTAAATTAGCTTAACGCCATTGAGTCCCAGTAACCCAGTACACTATCATAGGAGTCAGATGGCTACAGAGACCAAAAGGCAATGTAAGTGAATGAAGTGCTTCAGAAAATATATGCCCTTCTAAAACGGATGCTGCCATCCAACCTAAGCTAATTGTTATCATTGCAAGAAAGCAAGTGCAGATTTTATGATTTTAAAATAGAAAATCCACATTTTTAATGTGAAAAATCTCCCAATATTTTATTAGTAGCAACTATAGTTGTTTTTGAGAGTCTGGTAGTGTAGTGCCTATGGCACTTGACTGCTAACCAGAAGGCTGGCGGTTCAAACCTACCAGCCACTCCTCAGAAGGAAGGTCAGGCAATCTACTTCAGTAGTGATACCACCTTGGAAACCCAAGGAGGGGTCGCTATGTGTCGGGTATGACTGGATGGCACATAATAATAACAACAACACAGGTATTGTACTAAGCACCCTTCAACAGGTCAGACTCGACGACACATAACAACAACAACAACATAGCTGGGGTTTGTTTTCGTTTGTTTGGTTGGTTTTCTTAATGCTGTGCTAGTTAAACAAGCAAGCACATCAGCTGATAAATTCTACATCGTTTTCAAAATGGAAATAAACTGCATCTGACCAGCATGAAAAGCTAAATGCAAGCTAGAAAAGCTGTATGCAACAGACAGTGTTTTAGTTGTGTCTCAAAGAGGAGACAGTTTTCAGAAGATGGTTAGAAATATAAGCATGTCAGATGGAGGCAAAGTTTGAGGACAGGGAAAGCAGCTAAAAACTTCATTTAGGAAGCAAGCAGAGACTTTTTGTTTGGTTTCCCATTCAATATGTGTCTAGAATTATTTGTGATATCATCACAGTAACCTACTGATCCTTTAAAAAGTGATGATGAAGATATAGTAGGACCTTAACATTTAAACCATTTTGAAAGAAGTACTTTTTTATTGTTACAACATGAAATCTATTCAATTTAGAAAATACAGATAAGCCAAGTTGAGAAAATAGTGTTTATAATCCCATAGCGTTGCTTTGATTCAGAATGGACTTGAGGGCAATGGGTTTTTTGGTGTAATCTCATCATCTGAATATAACAACTGATAACTTTCTATTAAATGAAAATATAAACTCACTGCCATCAAGTCAATTATGATTCATAGTGACCCTTTTGGGTTTCCAAGGCGTTAAATCTTTACAGAAGTAGATTGCCTCATCTTCCTTCCACAGAGCAGCTGGTGGATGTGAGCTGCCAACTTCCTGGTTAGCTGTCAAACTCCTTAGGCACTGCATCACCAGATCAACCAAAACCAAACTCACTGGCATCGAGTGGGATCTGATTCATAGAGACCCCTCCTTGGGATTCCGAGACAGTATCACTATGGAAGTAGATCCCCTCATCTTTCTTCCAAGGAGTGGTAGAAGGGTTTGAACCACCAGCCCTCAAAGCTCCTTAAAAATACTAATATTGTGAATTCACTTTATTATAGGTACTGTAGGAGTTCTGGTGGCGTAGTGCATAAGGCATATATCTGCCTATTAACCAGAAAGCTGGTGGTTCAAATCCACCAGCCACTCCTCAGAAGGAAGGTTGGGCAATCTACTTCAGTAGTGATAGCACCTCAGAAACCTAAGGAGAAGTCACTATGAGTCAAGTATGACTGGACGGTATATAACAACAACAACAACACAGGTATTGTACTAAGCACCCTTCAAAACTTCACATACTTTTATGCAAATATAAATTTTAAGCTAAAATTTATTATAGTATATATGTTGTTTTTTTAATTTACTTACACACAAAACGAATATCATTCCACGGTATTTTATCTCCTTCTACAGTGTCACTGCTTACTAGTCCATTGTATTTGCGATCATTTATTTAACCATTGATCTATTGGTAGATATTTTGGATGTTTGTAGTTTTTCCTTCTATAAAGAATCAGTGTTGATGCAGTAAATCAAAAGTAAGAGAAGATTGAACTCCAAATGCTTAATTAAATTAGTAAATAAGAGGTCTGGTGACATAGTGGTTAAAGCATTCGGCTGCTAACCAAAAGGCCAGTGGTTTGAACCCACTGGGAGAAAGATGAAACATTCTGCCTTTATGAAGATTCACAGCCTCTGAAACTCTATAGGGAAGTTCTACTCTTTCCTGCAGGATCGCAGTGAGCTGAAATGAGTTTGGTTTTATTTGGTAAATGGCACAGTGGCTCAGTGGTAGGCTGTGGTTCCACCAAAGCTCAAGCTCCTTTTCTCTTAGCCTTACCCTCTTCCTCTGGCTACTCAGTCCTTAAGTGAGTACAGAAATGACAACAGCAATTCTGGGCCTCGCATCTAAGCACAGCAATATCCAGAATAGAAACCACCTCTAGTGCCCCAGCGAAGGCTCTCTTATGTCTAAATACTCACTTAGGATCCATTTCCTGAGGTAGCAGGGATGTAATCAATAGATCGGCTTTGGCCTATGTTTCTAAATTGATCTCTGGGGACAGAGTGGATTTGGTCTTGGCCATGAGGCTCAGCTCCAGGACCAAGAATAGAGAAAGCTTAGTCCTGAAGCAGTGGCTAAGGGAGGGATAACTGAATGGAACTCACAATTGTTGAGAATGGGGAAATGGATTGGATGGAACAACCAGTGAGGTTCACAACAATAAATAAAATGTAACGAGCATTGTTAAGAAAGGAAAGGCAGAGACACCTAAGTTCATATACAACCATTATTTCCTTAGGGTTTATTTCCAGAAAAGGAGTTGCTAAAGCAAAGAAGATTTTTTTAAAACAATGATTTCTTTTCGATAAATATGTTTTGTTGTTGTTAGCTACTTTCAAGTTGACTCTGAACTCATTGCAACCCTATGTACAACAGAATGAAACACTCCCTGGTCGTGCACCATCCTCACAATCCTTACTGTGTTTGAACCCATCATTGCAGCCACTGTGTCAATCTATCTTGTAGAGAGTCTTCCCCTTCTTTGCTGACCCGCTACTTTACCAAGCATAATATCCTTCTTTAGGGAATGGCCCCTTCTGACAACATGACCAAAGTATGTGAAACATGAAACAAAGTCTGGCCATTCTCACTTCCAAGGAGCATTCTGCTGCACTTTTTCCAGGACAAATTTGTTCTTTCTACTGGCAGCCCATGGTATTTTCAGTATTTTTCACCAACATAACACTTCAAAGGCATCAACTTTTCTGTGGTGCTTCTTATTCATTGTCCAGCTTTCACATGCATATGTGGTGTTTGGGGAGCTCTGGTAGCCTAGTGCCTAAGGCACTTGACTGCTAACCAGAAGGCTGGCGGTTCAAACCCACCAGCCACTCCTTGGAAGGAAGATGAGGCAATCTATTTCCATAATGATACGGCCTCGGAAACTCAAGGAGGGGTCACTATGAGTTGGGTCCGACTCGATGGCACATAACAACAACAACAACATTGTGGTGTTTGAAAATACCATGGCTTGTGTCAGGAATCTTAGTCTTCAAAGTGACAAGTTTACTTCTTAATACTTTAAAGAGGTCTTCTGCAGCAGATTTTCCCAGTGCCATACAACATCTGATTTCCTGACTGCTGCTTCCCAGGGTGATGACTGTGGATCCAAGTTGAATGAAATCCCTGAAAACTTTAATCTTTATCATGATGTTGCTTACTGGTCCAGTTGTGAGGATTTTTGTTTTCTTTATGTTCAGGTGTAATCCATACTGAAGACTGTAGTCTTTGATCGTCATCTGTAAGTGCTTCAAGTGACTGTTTTTGTTACTTAGTGCCATTCTGACAAGAATATACCACAAATGGGATGCTTGAACAAATAGGATTTATTCTCTCACAATTTGGAGGCTTTAAGTCTGAGTTCAAAGTACCAGGCTCTAGGGACTGGTTGAAAGCCCTTCAACCTTGGGCTTCAGCTCAGCCTCCTGCTACCGGCCCACTGGAGCTAGAGGCTTTTCTTCACTCAGACAGCTACTGGCTACTGAGATTGACAACCCCGAGGTTGTCAAATAAAAAAACACAACCCCAATCTTACCAAACCACATGGCAGGCAATTAGTCCAGGTCCATTGAAAGTTCCAAGGTCGGCAGAGCATGGCAGGCTGCTGAACAACCACATGGCTACATGCAGGGTTCAAACATGCCATAAGCTAAGAGACCATTTCCAAAGTTTCTGCTTATATACGAGAAGCAGACCACATCCCTAAAGCAGTTACTCAGCTGCTCACAGTAGATTCCACCATGAAATTGATTACCAGTCTCATCATGGGGAACACTAACTACATCTAGCTGCCCAGCCACTTAGCCAGGCCCAGCCAAGTTGACATACAAACTTAACTACCACAGTCACATTCACTTTCAGCAAGCTAGGTTTTGTCATCTGCACATCAAGGGTTGTTAATGGTTCTTCCTCCAATCCTGATGCTGCATTCTTCTTTATATAGCCGAGTTTTGGGATTATTTGCTCAGCACACGGATTGAATAAGTATGGTGAAAGGAAACAGATGAAGATACACTGGGAAGAAGGATAGGGCCATCCACTTCTGAAAAAACTGATCACTGAAAACCTTATGAATAGCAGTAAATATATGCAACACCAAGTTGTACCAAATTTTACCATCCTTTAAACATCTGAGACACTGTAAATAGTAAGGAAATGTCCATTTAACTGACATAAAAATATAAGTGGCTGATAATTGATAAAACTAGAAACAAATTGGATTGAACTGTGGACATCTTAAAATGCCAGATTAAGGTATTTGAACTTTCTAAAAAAAAACTACTGCCATCAAGTCATTTTTGACTCACAGCAAATCTTGGGTTTCCAAGTCTGTAAATATTTACGGAAATAGATTTTTTCATCTACCTCTTGTGGAGTGGATGGTGGGTTCGAAATCCGTCCTTTTGTTTAGTAGCCCAATGCCTGCCACAAGAGCTTTTTATGTGAACTTTAGTAAACATTTAAATATTTTTATTTTTGCTTGACATGTTTACCTCATTTGCTTTTTCCTAAAAGGGATTTGAAAAGGCTTAGACATATGTACAGACTAATTAAATATACATGAGGACTCTTTTGCAACAGGGAATGGCAAGTGCTTTAGAAAATTAATCCAGCAGCACTGTTCAGGAAGAATTGAAAATAAAGGAAACTGTTGGAAGGAGATGAGGTAGAGAGCTATTATAATTGTCCAAAAAAGGAATCTCAAATTATTTAAGGAACATGGTGTCGGTGGACAACCACAGAACATATATGAGAAATAGAAGCAGCAATAAGATCTACCAATTGGTTGAACATTGACCTGTTTTGGGCAAGAGTCACTGATCATCCTTGGGCCTTGGGGAAACCTGAGTCCAGCTCCATAGTTCTCAAATGGTGAAGAATCAGTTTGAGCAAACTCTTATCTACCTTTCCAGCCTCATCTCATGTAACTTCTCATTTATGCTTTCTTTTAAGCAGTACTGAAGTACTTTTTGTTATTGCTAGATACTGTCAAATTGTTTCCAACTCATAGCAATTCTGTGTATAACAGAACAGAACATTGTCCAATCCTGTACCATCCTCACAAACATTGCTATGTTTGAACCCCTTGTTGTAGCCACTGTATCAATCCATCTCATTGAAGGTCTCCCTCTTTTTTGTTGACCCTCTACTTTACCAAGCTTAACATCTTTCTCCTGGGACTGAGCCCTCCTGATAATATGTCCAGATTGTGTGAGACTGGAGTACTTAGCATTCTTTAAGTAATACCATACTCTTTCATGCTACTGTACCTTTGCAAATCTGTTTCATTTGACCAAATCATCTTGCCTTGGCCCTTCCAAATAGTGTTTGAAGCCAGATAGAGTCAGTTAAAATATCCAATCTGCCATTGACTAGCTGTGTCACCTTTAAAAAATACAACTAAACTCACTGCCATGGAATCAGTTCTGAGTCATAGTGACCCCTCCTTGGGTTTCTGAGGGGGTATCTCTATGAAAGTGAATTGCCCAGTCTTCCTTTCAAAGAGTGTATGGTGGGTTTGAACCACCAGCATTGTGGTTTGCAGTCAAATGCCTCAGGCAAATTAATTCCCCTCCCCTTTTTCTAATACATTAAAATTGAGGTAACAAAATAAAAATATACATTTCACAGGCTTGTTAAGGGATTTAACTGAGATCATATAAAATATGAGCAGAGTGCCAGGAACATACTCAGTACACAATAATGTATATAATTTTTTTCTTCTCCCAAAACACATTTACACACACACAAAAGCAGTCTCCATTGATCTCATTTGCTCTCTACTCAACTTCTCTTAAAACTTAGTCTCTTGAAAAGAGCTGATAAAGTGATTCCAACAAAAGTGTAAATAACTGATATTCCTTGAAGTGTTCCCATAAGGTATTTACCAGGTTACACAAGTTTTACACATACAAACAAAAAATCTGTAACCATGGAATTTAAGCATCAGGTGTTGGCTGCAGAAGGTATTTTCTTGGCAAGGATTTTTTTCAGGACTTCTTACATTTTCTCTACCCACCATTTTTTCCCTCCTCCCAAACTTATCCAACTAGAAAATTCTTCTTTACTACCTCCAAACCTGCAGCCCATTTCTCTCCTTATGCTCTCATGGTAGGACTGCATACCTCCCTTATTATGGAAATCAGACTCTATTGTTACTGTTTGCCTGTCTTTTTCTCACAGGCCAGTGAATTTAAGTTTTATTAATTTAGTATAAGAGAATTTTTACTCCCTTCTCTGAAGGCCATATCTGTGTGCATAAACATTTGTGGATTACTTTGAAATTATTAAGGATAAATTCTGAACTGTCATAGTTTCCTTGTCAAGAGGAGGTTTGGTGCCATATTAACTTCCATTGTGACCCAGTGCTTCCAATGTGAGGACTGGAAGGTACTACAGCATTGGGAGTGCTAACTAACTCTCCTCCTTGCCTTTTTTTTGTTTTTAATTTCTGAAGAACCACCCTGGACATACTCAGGTCTCATTCAGAACAACAACAAGAAAAGAGCTTCCTGGTAAAGAGTAACATGAATATTGTGGTAGGCTAATAAAGCCTCCCAAAAATATGTCCATGTCCTAATCCCATGAACCTTTGAATGTTACCTTATTTGAAAAAAAGATCTTTGCAGATGTTATTTTGTTAAATTATCCTTAATTATGAGTCCCTGGGTGGTGCAAATAGTTAATGGGCCCAACTGCTAACCAAAAACATAGACATTCAAGTCCACCCGTAGGTATTTCAGAAGAAAGGCCTGGCAATCTTCTTCTAAACAATCAGCCATGAAAAGCCCTACTCTGATACACATGAGGTCATCATGAGGCAGAGTGGACTTGACATCAACTGGTTTTACCCCAGATTATCTAAGTGGGCCCTAACTGTCTTCACGATGTCCTTAAAAGAGAAAGGTGGAGGGAGATTACACACACAGAGAGAAGGCAGCAATATGAAGATGAAGGAAGAAAGTGGCAAGATGAGGCCACATGCCAAGAAACACCAGTAGCCACCAGAAGGTAAAAGAAGAAAAGAACTGGTTGTCCCCGAGTGTCCAGAAGGAACACAGCCTTGCTGGATTTTAGACTTCCTGGCCTCCAGAATTATGAGAGAATAATATATCTATTGATTCAGTCCACCCAATCAATGGCATTTTGTTATAGCAGCCATAGAAAACTATCCAAATAGGAATGCATCTGAAGCTGGCAAGTCAATAAAGAGCTGAGCAGCTCCAGAAAATGCTTATTTCTGGAAAGGGATCAAAACTGGAGATCTTAGATACAGTGGGAGGAGAAATGTCGAACAAAATTTGAAAACACAAAAATGACCAGAATCACTGGTCAGACAAAGTCTGGTGGAACCCCCAAGACTATGGCCCCAGGTTACCCTTCAGGTCTAGAAATGGACTCACTCCCATGGATTGGCTCTCAGTCCAACAGTAGAAAGACCTACATGCAAGGCACCTACTCTAGGGCAATACACCCACCTACTCTAGGGAGATGCACCCCTTAGAGCAATTGGCCACGGGGCACCAGAAGGACATGATTCACTTGGAGGGAAACTGGACAGACAAGAGTGCATAGTTAAGAAGGGCACAGGGAGGGGGTAGTCACAGGGATGGAAGGGGAGGAAAGGTTGTTATGACCAGGGATGGTAATCAGGGAATGAAATCAAATGTGCACAAACTGTTGACTGTAAAACAAATTTGCTCTGTAAATTTGCACCTAATGCACAATAAAATTAAATAAAGAAAAGGAAATGCTTATTTCACTATTGCCCTCCTTTCTCTCTGTGCCCTACCCCTTCTTTTCTCAAACTGAAGTTTCCCTTTGCTATTCAATATAATTCTCTGTATCATAATTTCCATTTAGTCTTAGTTTCTGGTGTCTCATCATTTCAATTTTCATTATTCCTCATATAATCGATTCTATAAATGTCCCTGAATGGCACGATCAGTTTGCACTCAACCAAACTAAAGGTGGGCAGTTTGAACTCACCCGTGGTGTTACAGAAGAAAGGCCTGTCAGTCAGTTTCCGTAAGATTACAGCCAAAAAACCCTGTAGAGAAGTTCTACTCTGTAATACATGGAGGTACCACAAGTAGAAATCAACCTGAAGGCAATGGATTTAGGCTTTTATTCTTTCTTTTTTTGGTTAATTGATTCTACATCATGGAATCTCCCTTTTCATCTTTTCTATGTTAATTCCTGCCTCCACCTGCCAACTCATCTCATTCTTTTCCAGCCCAGAATCCTCAGAGCAAAATAAACTGGCCTAGCATATGCGAGGTTACTTTGAATATGTTTCTCTTGAGTCAGCTGTCAAGCTCCAGTCCAATTGCTACAGCCCAGGTCTTATGGCCGCCTGTGGCTGGCTGTTCAGCAAAGGCTATACATGGCTGTGGATGTGACACAATGTGACAGGCATCTAGTTCGTATGTTTAGAAAGTTACAAGCAGGCTGAGAGAAAAATAATTCAACCATTGCTTTCAGCAGGATGACTTTACATAACCCTTACCTTACTGTTGCTAAAGCCAAATGGAAATTTTATAACTTTACACTATCAAATGAGGTTCATTTTCCTAGATCCTTTGGCATGAATTTTGCATGTTTATCAATGCAGTAATTTTGACAATACAATTACATTGCTTTGGCTAATCTACTCTGAGTACCTTTGCATGTCCATAGAAAGAGAATAGACAAAATTTGGAAATAGGGTCTTTATAGATGTAGTTAGTTAATAGGAGATCATGGTCCCTAATCCAGTATGACAAGTATCCATATGAAAGGAGAAGAAACCCAGACAGACACAGAGAAAAGATGGCCATGTGAAGATGGGCAGAGCTTGTAGTTATGATGCCACAAACCAAAGGACTGCCTAGGGCCACCAGAAAGTAGAAGCAACAGGGAAGGGTTTGCCCACAGAGCCTTCAGAGAGAGCATGGCCCTATCGACACCTTGACTTTGGACCTCCATCCTCCAGAACTGTGAGAAAATGAATTTGTTGTTCTAAGCCACATTCTGTAGTACTGTGCTTCAGCAGCACTGGGAAACTATGACACGATTGCTCCAGCTTTCCAACCCCATCTGCTTGCACTCAAAAGGTCACTTGAAATGCTTTACATTTCATACCCGTGGGCATCAAAGACAGTGAAACAAAGATGGGTGAATATTTTGACCATATTTTCCTTTCTCAATTTGCACTTTAATCATCAGGGTTTTTTTTTTTTTTTAATATTTAATCATATTTCCCCATGCCATTTCATTTATTCCTTGCTATCTTTTCAAATAAATAAATCATGTTTCAGAAAAGCTATTAGCACCACAGTGAATTAGTCTTTGTTATTTCTCTATATAAGAGTGAATGATCAGAAAATATGTTTAAATAATCAGCTCATTTTGATGAAATGAATTTTAATGAATTGCTTTCAGAAAATTATTAACATTTTCTTTCTATATTTATTTTGCTAAACTACAAGAAGAGATAACTCAAATCTTTTTTTCCCCCATAAGGAGCTCTGGTAGCATAGTGCCTAAGGCATTGACTGCTAACGAGAAGGCTGGTGGTTCAAACCCACCATCCACTTCTCAGAAGGAAGATGGGGCAATCTACTTCCATAGTGATGACACCTCAGAAACCCAAGGAGGGGTCTCTGTGAGTCAGATCTGACTCAATAGCAGTGAGGTGGTTTTTTTTGTTTTGTTTTGTTTTTTTTAATGTGATTTTAAGGTTGTCTGGGTCTGCGTTAACCTTTAAATCAGTGACCTGCTCAACTTTATAAAGTGGAATATTTGGTTTGATTAAAGTGCATGTACAGCTCCAAGTATAGAGACAGTCTCTGTGCAGCTCTAGAAATTCAGAACTCACAGCAATGGGTGTAACATTTTTGCATCCTCATTAAGGAAAAGAAATCAGATACCTACCTCCCAAGAAGCTTCTGATTGACATATCAGCATCTTCAAGGTTCATACTAAGAATTCAGGATTCCCATAGAACTCCCACTAGAATTCCATGCCTCACATCTGTTCTCTCATCTAAGAAACTATTTCTAACAACTGACTGACCCACCCATGGCTTCACTCTGAAAGTGAGCTCCCATCCTGTTTAAGTATGGACATCACTTCATGATGCAGATGGTTTCACTCATTCATATGGTCAAACACATGGAAGTCATGGATGTTTTAGCAAAACTGTATGAAACATTTATAGATACTTGAAGTAAACATCAGAAAGCTGGTGGTTCAAACCCACCAACCACTCTTTGGAAGGAAGGTTGGCCAATCTACTTCTGTAGAGATACTGCCTCGGAAACCCAAGGAGGGGTCACTATGAGTCAAATTCACTGGACACCAGTGAGTTTAGTTTTTGAGTTTTTAAAATAAACAAATGTATTGTTTTACTCTAAGTTAAGTTGGCTGGGTGGTGCAAAAGGTTAAGCCCTCGACTACTAGCCAAAAAGGAGCTCTGGTGGTCTAGTAGTTAAGGCAGCTAACCAAAAGGTCAGTGGTTCAAACCCATTAGCCACTCCGTGGGAGAAAGATGAAACAGTCTGCTATGTAAAAAGCCTTGGAAAACACTGTGGGGCAGTTCTACTATATCCTATTGGGTTGATATGAGTCAGAATTGACTCAATGGCAATGGGTTTATTAGCCAAAATGTTGGTGGTTTGAACCCACTCAGAAATGCCTTGGAAGACAAGCCTGGGGATCTGCTTCCAAAAGGTTACAGCCTTAAAAACCCTGCAGAGGAGTTCTATTCTGCACACATGGGATCACTATGAGTTGGCATCAACTCCACAGCAACTGGTAACAACAACATTCTAAATCAGTTGCAATCTCATTGTAGGTGTGTGGTGGCAAATATCAAAGGTTTATAAGAACTTAGGGGAGAAAAACTATAAGCTAAAAAAAATATCTATTTTATTAATTTAATGTGTTATTTCCTTGAATATAAAAAAAGAGTTTCATTACAATATTTCATTTCAGTCATGGACTGCAGCAATCTAGGTCATGGAAGACAAGTACTGCATCTGAGCATTGTCTGAGGGTGAGTACAACCCAATAAACATAGCATCACACAAGTAGTAATGTGAGCAGAGAGTGGAGCATGAGGTCTTTTTCTCCAACAAACATAGCATCTGTGACATTAACTGAGACATTAGAGAAGGGAGCAATGTCCTCTCTCCACATGAGCACTGGTTTTAGGGAAATGTACTCTCTTACACAACAGCTGTTTCTCAGCTTCAAATTTAGGCCAATAACCTATTACCCCAAAAAGTCCAGTTCTTTTGGTTCGCTTTTGTAAAATGAGGCTCTGTCATCCTGTTTACAGCCATTATACAATGGTACCAAAGAAGATAATGTGTGATAATTCAGGCTAACAGGAATTCTTATATCTAAAGACACAGAGTCTTCAGTTCAACTCATCTTAACCCATTGAGCTTGACAGGATTTTGAAGGAAATCTGAACCCAGTGTGAATCAGTTTGTAATTTTGATCACATATTGCTGAAGCTGATGTTCTTATTTATTATTATAATTACTTTATTATTCATCATCTGAAACACATTACTCTTCATTAAAGAGCTCATTTCTTAATGAACCTCGTCTCTCTTTTCCTCAGTGATCTCTTAGAAATCTTAATCTTGTGGTTGCTACATGCACCTGCTGCTCATTTTTAAATGTTCTTAATGGGTCTTTTCAACTCTTAATAATAGAATAAGATCATTTCATATGCAGACTCAGCTTTCAGGAAGACCCTTTAAAAAGAATGTTTGGAAGTATTATTGACCTGGACCTCAGAATGTTCTGGATAGAATGGGGGGGGAAAATGTAGAACAAAACTAAAATCATAAAAATGACCAGGCTTACTGGTCTTATAGAGACTCATAGAATCCCTGAGACTGTGGCTCTTAGACATCCTTCAAAGCTGGAACCAAACCCACTCCTGGGAATCACCTTATGGGCAAAAAACAGACAGCCCTATAAAGTGAACAGTAACACTTGTGAGGAACATCTCCCCAGAACAATTAACGATGCAAGACCAAAAGGGCAATATTTTCCCCAAAACAAATCTCAGAAGGCAGGAAGAGGCCGAAAAGAAGCATGAATGGACAAGGTAACAGCACTCTTCCAGCTTCCTCCCTAGTTCCCCATGTCTATTTGTCCTTTTTACATGTTTTGTTCCATAATATTGTTGAATGGAAAACTGATGTGTAAACTTTCACCCAAACACAATAATAAATGAATAAATAAGACCAAACACAACCAAAAACAAAAACTGAAAGTATTCTTGACCTATTTGATCACAAAAAGATGATAGCTCTGCCTCAGGTTTAGGTATGGACTGAATTAGAAAAGTGATAAATCAAGCTTGGAGCAATTTTATCTTTCTTGTCAGAAAGTAGCTTCATGATTATCTTCTCACACAATCTGTGAATAAAGAGGAGAGTGTTTTGTTTTGTTTTGTTTTTCAGAATGAACATAGGTCTTTCTTTAATTATTGCTACCACAAGGAGTAATTGCCTTTACCCAGCTTGACTTGATGGCAGGCTATCTCTAGCCCCCCTGGACTCACGTGGTCCTGGGTAAGGAAAGACCACACAATGACCACAGCCATGCATGCAATGTGTTCTCCAGGTGTTGTCCATGGACATCTGCATCATGTGCGGGTGCTTGTCAAAATGACAAATTGTTGGCACCCACTCTAGATCTACTGAATCAGTCTCTTAGGAATCTGCCTTTGGCAAGCTCCCCACATGAATCTTATAAACATTCATTTGGGAACAACAGAGTAAGAAGGAAAATAATATTATAGCCAGTGATAAAAATATGGTGGCTAGTTGTTCTTAGAAGACCAGCTTGGTCTGAAAATAAATTAAATGGGAAATGTTTTTTATGTCTTTTCCCTTTGCTTTAAAAACTCTTCTAACTCCATGAGATCCATGACTTCATAGTAGGTTTAAACCGAGCATGAATACCAGCCAATCTGGGTTTTAGGACTTTTATGTTCCTACTTTAAAATTGACTTGAATTTGATTTTGCAGCAGGAATCTACAAAAACACTTAACGTCCAACTATGTCATTAAATCTCTTGTATGGCAGACCAGTCAATAGCAGCATCTGGGAATCAAGCTTTATTATAAGTCAAGTTTTAAGTTTGTTGCCATTAGCACCAAGGAACCAGTCTCATGCTGTTGTAAGAGGTAACAAGGAAATTGTGAGTAAAAAGGATGTTTTAGTTGTGACATAAGCTTCTCTGTGTGTTTTATAGCTCTCAGTACAATTACTTGATTGCTTGTGGGAGCTACACTACTCTTTGCTTAGCAACCATTTCTCTTCTGTGCTCATTTTCATGTTAATATGCAGCTGGTTAAACAGTTCTATACCTTCCAGGAAAAAATAAACACTTGATAAGTCATGGGTATAGCCTGG
This sequence comes from Orycteropus afer afer, assembly GCF_000298275.1. Classification (NCBI taxonomy): domain Eukaryota; kingdom Metazoa; phylum Chordata; class Mammalia; order Tubulidentata; family Orycteropodidae; genus Orycteropus; species Orycteropus afer. The sequence continues at coordinate 2,242,450 of NW_006921689.1, read as the reverse complement.
ATAAAGTTGAGAGGACAGGAGGGAAAGATGGAATGCTCTAGATCACTCAGTTAACACTTAACTCAGGAATCTGGTCTCTCAGGCCCCATGTTTGACAGAGCAGTGTCATAAGAAAACTGGAGTTAGAAAGAGCATGGGACTACAAGACAGGAGGGCTATGTGTTAACTCTACTCATCTACAATCTGTGTGACTGAAGAATGTTTTAAATCCCTAACTTACTTCCTTTTCTATAATAAAAAAAGATTTAAACTGAAATATCTCCAGGAGTCATTTAATTTCTAACATACTAGTTCTAAGTTTAGAAATCTTTATCCAACTTAGCCAAAAAGTAAAATGCATTGTAATAAAGAATTAATTTCATTTCTGTGTAGTCATATAGAGCAGTGGTTTGGGACCTTTCATGGATAAGAATTTCTTTTTTAAAAGAAAACCTTTTGAATCCCACATTCTAGTATTTGTATTTTTGTTATATATTGGTTTTTAAAAAATGTCAAAAACCTGCTATAACTTCAGAAATACATTAAGACATTTTTATTTTCTTAATGATAGCATCTACATACTGTTGACAAAAAAAAAGCATCTAGGGACATAAAATAGAACTGATTCAGTGTAAAGGTAATTTTTAGTTTATATGAAGATTCTTGGATCCCTTGAATTCACTTCAAAAATAACTCTAAAGCTATTTGGGAAATACCAAAAGAAAGTATTAAGAGATAAATTTGAGTATCCCCTAAATAGAAGCCATATCTTATTCATCAAAAGAAGATAGCAAAAATTGAGAAACAACATAAAAATTATGCTCAAGGAAGTCTTTGTGAGGAGGTAATATTTTATGCTGAAATCTAAAAACAAACAAACAAAAAAGCCAGAAAGAAACAGGTACACAGAGCCAGGGAAAGTGCGTTTCAGAGAGAAGGCACAACTTGCAAAACACCCTGACAGTAAAGCGTGTTGTGTTTGCAATGTCAGGAATGAGAGGAGTTTGGAGAGCAAGGGAGGGTTGTACAGCAGAGTCTTATAGTTTCTTATAAGGAATGTGCACCTAAAACTAAGTACAAGTGAAAACAACAAAAGACGTTAAGAGAAGTGGTGAGATCATGAAGATATCTTTTGAGAAAATCTCTCTTCTGCTGCTATGTAGGTGATACAATAGAATGTGGAAAGAGAATAAATGAAAAGGGCAGTAAAGACATTCATGCAATAGTCTAATAAATGATGATGATGATGGTCTGGACTAAAGGTGAAGACAATTGGAGATGGAAAGAAATGGAAGAATTGGAGAGCATTTGGAATTAATAAGACTAGTTGACAGACTGGGAGCTCTGGTAGCATAGTGGCTAAGGCACTTGACTGCTAACCAGAAGGCTGGCAGTTCAAACCCACCAGCCACTCCTCGGAAGGAAGATAGGGCAATCTACTTCCGTAGTGATACTGCCTCGGAAACCCAAGGAGGGGTCGCTTCACACACACACACACACACACACACATACACATTGTTCCCTTAACTCCGACTTGATGGCACATAACAACAACAGTTGACTGACTGAATATTCAAAGTGAAGAAAATGAGCAACCAGAAATATCTCTTCATTTTCTGCCTTGTGTTCCTGGGAGATCGGAAACTTTTCTGATGTGGAAGATTGTGAATGAGGAAACAAGTAAGGTAGGAGAAAATGTATGATGACACTTTGAATTTTTCTAATAAATTGCTTATGCAATTTATTACTTGGGCAATAAGTAAGAAACACTACTCACTAACTAGTGTTCTCATCTATTAATTGATTGCAACTCTTTTTTTTTTTTTTTTTTTAGGGTAGAAGCATTTTAAATGATCTGTGGAATTTCTGTGAACTCAGACATGTTAATCTTTTAGAGAAAACTCTGTTCCCATGGTTTGTTACCACAACCTTCAACCTAACTATCCAGACTGGCCTTGATTCTTGTCCTGCCACTTCAAGCCTGTGTTCCTGGTGTAGACAGGTGGTTTGGTTACTATCAGTCCTAAGCCCTGAGGCAGCACAATGGAATGGGGAGTGGCAAGAGACTGCTTATTAACTAGTCATGACAATATCCACCCTATGACTTCATTTCTGCTTTAATAAAAGGGAGGGGATCTGGGTGGATATGGCTCCAGGGCTGTCTGCCTATGAAATGAAAGACTAAAAAATTATTCTAAATTGAGGATATACAGAAAAAAAAAAATGCAAAGCTAACTACTTTTTATGTTTTTTTTTTATTATGATAACTTTCAGTACATACCAAAGCTGAAAACAGTGAACAACCAAATTACCTACCATCTAAATTCTACCATTAATATTTCAGCAATGTGTTTTATAATATATCTGTCCATTTACCCGTCTCTATCTCCATCCATCAACTTATCTTTTCTTTTTTAATGTATAGCAAGGTAAGTGGAGGAAATCAGAACACTCCCTCACAGATACTTCAGAGTACATTTGATTAAATAGAGTAAATATTTATTTTTCCTTTTGATGAAAAAATTATACATAATGCAATGTATAATTCTTAAGGATATATTCACTGAATTTTGACAAATGTATAAATCCGTGTAATCGAAGCCACTGATGAATATTACCATGACTCCAGAAATATCCCTCATATTCCTTCCCATATAATCTCTACCCTCACTTCCCCAGAAGCAAACACTGTTTCAATTGTTTCTTTTCTAAAACTTCATATACATGAATTCATACAGTATATGTTCTTTTGTCCCTAGTTTCTTTATATCAGCAAATTCATTCATGTTGTAAATATTAGTAGTCAGTTCTTTTTCTAATATAAATGAGCAGTATTCCAGTGTATGGATATACCATAGATTGTTTACTCATTCTTCCATTAATGGACAAGTGGACTGTTACTAGCGTTTGCTATTATAAATAAAGCTTCCAGGAACATTCTTGCACCAGGCTGGTAGTGGGCATATATTTTTATTCTCTTGGGTAAGTACTAATTTGGAACTATAGGGTTCCAATTGTAGTGCAGGTGCATGTTTAGGTTTTATTAGAAAAATTTCAAATTAGTAGTATGATTTTACATTCCAAATTCTAAAAGTTCCAATTGCCCTACATTCTTATCAACATTGGTTTATCTTTTTTTTAGAAAAATGATAGACATGTTGGTAGATGTGAAATGGTATTTGACTGTGGTTTTGCTTTGAATTTCCCTAATGACTGATGATGTTGAAGTCTTCTTGTCTTTAGATTAGCCATTTCTATAGATCTTTTGTGAAGTGTTTGTTCAAATCTTTGCCTATTATCCTATTAGATTGTTGTGTTTTAGTTATTGAATTGTAGGAATTATTTTCACATTATGTACCAGTCCTCTGTCCAATATGTGTTTTGCAAATATGCCCCAGATTGTGACAATTTATTTTCTTAATGGTATCTGCTAATAATCAGAAGTTTTAAATTTTGATGAAATCTAATTTATCCTTTTTTCTTTTATGGTTATTGTTTTCTGAGATGTAAGTAACCTTTCTTCACCAATGAATCAAAAAGATATATCCCATGTTTTCCTCTAAAAGCTCGATAGTTTCACATGTAAAATCATAGCTAAATAGTTAATTTTAAATTCATTTTTTGTGTATGGAATAATATAAGTCTCAAGATTCTTTTTATTATTTTTATTTTTAATAATATGGATATACACCCATCCAGTGCCATTTGATGAAAGATTCTCCATTACCAAGTAAACATTTCTTAACCTTGTATAAACCAAAACCAAAAACCAAGCTCCTTGCTATGGAGTTGATTTGACTCATAGCGACCCCTCCTTGGGTTTCCTAGGCAGGATCTCTACGGAAATAGATTGCCCAACCTTTCTTCTGAGGAGTGGCTGATGGGTTTGAACTGCCAGGTCTTCTGGTTAGCAGTCAAATGCCTTAGGCACTAAGCCACCAGAGCTCTTTACCTTGTATATTGGTATGTTTAAAAAAATAAAACTGCTTATTTATTTTAAAATGATGGATTTAAAACCAGAAGTTTTTACTTAGTGTCAGTACCGTAAAACCTGCCTCATCTTCCATAGGAAAGCCAGTCATAATATACCAGCTGATTATGGTCCATGTTGTCGTTTTTCTATCATCAGTAAAGATTGTCTATTACCTGGACTAGGAAAATGACTCAATACACTTTGATGATTCACAGATCCAGGAAAAAATAACGATTTAGTTCTGATTCATTTGGTACTTCCTTTGTTGCTGCCTGTCTAGCTCTTTGTGGCTAACCTTCTACCGCTCCCTGACAGACACTCTTCCCTCAACAACTGTGAAATACTTATTCCAGAAAAGGCCAGGATTTTCTCACTTCCAGGAATTAGACTATCTTTACCCATAAGACCCTTCTCATGACATATGATGAGTTCTACCAACATCAAGGGAGGTTTTTCTTGATCCTTCCATCAACATTGAATTTTCCTTCCTAGATGCTTCCATGGCACCTTGATCATCCAAACCAAACCAAACTCACTGCCATTGAGTCAGCTCTGACTGTTAGCAACCCCTCCTTGGGTTTCCGAGGCAGTATCACTATGGAAGTAGAATGCCCAACATTCCCTCTGAGGAGTGGCTGGTGTATTTGAACTGCTAGGCTTCTGGTTAGCAGTCAAATGCCTTAGGAACCAGGCCACCAGTGCTCCCCCACCTTGATCATAGATGTATTATATCACCTATCCATATTACTCTTACTATGTACCTTACACTTATCTCTCCTTCCCACACAGAGTTTCTAACATGAGACTCTGAAAAGCATAAATATGTTCTCTCTTCTTTTGCACCCAGTAAATTATAACAAAAACAGCAATAGATTGGTTGGACAAAATCAAACTCACTACCATTAATCTATTCTGACTCATAGTGACCCCCACTGGCTTTCCAAGGCTGTAAATCTTAATAGAAGCATTCAGCCTCATCTTTTTTCTGCAGAGCAGCTGGTAGGTTCAAGCCATCGACCTTTTCATTAGTAGTCAAATGCCTTAATCACTACACCACCAGAGCTCCTTTTGTTGAACAAAAGAATTATAAATTTTCAAAGGAAACCTGAACTTCAGATCTCTTCCACAAAACCCACAAGTATTTGTGAATTTATAAAGTCTACTATTCCGATCATCTTGGTTTGGAAACTAGCCATGTTTCTATATTACAGAATGGATGAAAATGATTCTCTTGAAAGAATAACAAATAACATTTGTAATTTCACCTAGTTCTTAGCCTGAATTTCTTTATGGAATTTAAACTAGATTATAGAAAGACATTTGAAGCACATGTTTACAATGAAGTGTAGTAAACTTCTCTGAATTCACTATTTGAGCCCTAAGAAGAAGGTATACTAATAAGCAGATGGAGACTCAACTCTACTTTTTACTGGCTTAGTGAAAGAATTAGTGAGGATAAGCTAAATTATGCTTCAGTAATAAAAACTGAAAATTTCAGTGTTTTCACTCATTCTACAATCCTAATTATGAGTTAGTCACAAGGCCTTTCCTCATTGCTTTCATTCTGGAAATTAAACTGGTAGGGCAGCCATATTTGAAATATTGCCAATCATTAAAGCAAAAGCAAAAAAAAAATGGTGAACCACACTTTGACGTTTGAAGCTTATTCCTTGGACTATCATTTCTACCCAGATTTCATAAGGCTATTCTTGAGTTTATCAGACCAAGATGCCTAATTGTCACATATAGACATAAGTTGGGATGTAGTATTTGACAAAAGTAATTCAATCCACTAATCATCTTGGGCAAGACATATATTCTGTGTCTGTGCCCACTTCTATAAATTATGATAATACACAAACAATAATAAATTCTTCATGATAGGATTGTTACATGAATTAACTGAAATAATGCATGGAAAACATTTAGCACAGTAGCTGGCATGTATTTATTATTTAGTAATTATTAGTTTTAAAAAATGAACAACTACCACAAAAAAAAAAAAAAGAAGAAGAAAAGAAAGAAAGAAACTTGGTTTCTGTTGTCTGTCAATTAAGTAATAAGACTATTTGAGCTCCATAATATCTGGGGCTTCAGCTGGGTGGTTTGAGCAACTAGAGATGGCTGGGATGGCTCATTTGTGGACATACATCTGTGTTTAATTTCAGCATGTGGAATCTGATGGAGTTGGAATACACAAGATTATTCCTCCACTCACTTCACTTCACTCACTCGTTCTAGGGCTTGTTTAGAAGCTGGGACAGGTTAGAAAGAAAACACATTTTCCCCAATCCCTCTGTCCCATAAAGGAACACTGGTGGCACAGTTGGTAAGGTATTTGGCTGCAAACCAGAAGGTCAGCGGTTCAAACCCACCAGCCACCCTAAGGAAGGGAGATGAGGCAATCTACTTGCCTAAAGATTCACAGCCTTAGAAGACCAATGAGGGTAGCTCTGAGTTGGACTCGACTCAATGGCTATGAGTTTAGTTTTCTGTCCCATCTAAAACCAAATCAAATTCACTGACATCAAGTCAATTCTGACTCTTAGCATCCCCCTTTGGGTTTCCGAGGCAGTAAATCTTTACAGAAGTAGATTACCTCATCTTCCTTCTGCGAAGCGGCTGGTGACTTTGAACCACCAAACTTCTAGTTAGCAGTCCAATAGGAGCTTCCTTTCTTGTGCCTTGGACCACAGAGGGAGAGTTTCTCTTGGAGTTCTTTCTGTTCTCCACTGGGTCACCATCAACATTTGGAATGTATTTGAATCCAAGCCAGGAAATTGGGGGGAAGAAAATTTGTCATAGACTCATTTACATGTTGTGTTCTGGTTTCCTTTTTCAAACTGCCTGCTACTATTTACTTCTATTAGTTCTCAGATAACTGCTCCATGCATTCTGTGCAAATTTTTAGTTGTATTCAATGGGAAAAAGAGTTGAGTATGCTTACTCCATTTGACCCTGCTCAAATAATTTCTCTTAGAAGGATCAGAGCACATGGCTGGTCCCTACGAGGCAGAAGTTAAAGATCTCCTAAATGTCCAGCTTTTCCAAAGTGCTGTACCACTCCATTATCTCTGACATCATTTCCTCCTCCTTCCCTCAGTGCTCTCCCTCCTGTCTTAGAGTCCCATATTTTGCTGTAACATCTCACAGAATGCACAAACTGCCAAGGAAATGGCTCACATGGTGGAGGAGACTGGGAGGCTGGCAAGTCCCAAGTTCATGGGTAGTTCTGGAGGTTTCTCCTCATTCTTGTGGTTGCAGGGGCTGGCGAACCCAAATGCTGGTCAAATGACCAGCTGCTGTCTCAAGTCCAGAGGTAAGATGATGATGAACCAAACGTGTGACTGGAGCAAGACAGCAAACTTTTCCAGAACATTCACATATGTACCCTCAAGGACCCTAAAGGTGGTGAATTGCCAAATACTGTGTTCCAGCTTCCTTCCCTATGTAACAATTATACATTTTGTCCTCCAGCAAGGCAGGACTCAAGATACATCCCACAGTAAGCAGGAATGGAGACTAGGCTATGCTATGCAATACATCACAAAATGGATGACAGTGGCTAGAAGAACCATATTAAGTAATTAACTGCACTGCAGACCACACTCTGGCTCTTCTAGTCATTAACCCTTTCATATTTGAAGGATTTGTCTCTCTCAATCATTTTACTGTTCTAAAAGTCATTAATTATTAGTCATTCAGTAGGGTAAAGAGTCCTAAGGATGAGGTTACTCAAGTACCAGCCATTCAGTTCTGCCACAGATGTCCATGTGATCTGATCAGGTATTCCAAGAGTTTGTTTCATCATCACCCTTTCTGGCCTCTGATAAAATTTAACTGAGAGAAGATTATTCCCTTTCTCTGAGTCTCTCTTTAGGTATAACCACAATGTTAGATTTCCCCCACCGTATAATCCATTTATTCATTCCTTTACCTTCAGCTATTAATTCTCCTTCCTTCCATTTGTCATTTATTTTTACCCAAACTTTCCACCTTGGGAAGTGACATCAGGTTCAGCTGCTGTGCCAAGACCAGTCTAGCAAGTGCTTCTTCCTCAGTCCATTCTCATTCATGTTGGGTACGGTTACACAGGTACAAAGCTAGTGGGCTATCTCAACCACTGGGCAATGTGGTAATATTCACTGACAATCCCAATTTTTCCAGATTGGGGGAAAGTACAATCCATCCCATAAGGCCCTTGGGAATTCTGGCATACAAGTTCAAAGGTATAGTTATAGTCTCTTGCTTAGGGATCACCCTTTCCTCTGGCACCCACAGCTATATCCTGGGTCCTGAGACAATAGCTTCTGGTAGGAAAAAAGCCATGTCAGGTGATGTGGGGAAGAATATTACAGTGACACCAGCATCCTCTGCCACCCCCTCTTCTAAGATCCCCCAGAAAAATGTAGGAATCTGTCCAGTGGTGATCCTCACTTCCCCTCTCTCATGTAGAGTATGAGCACACACTCCTGAAAACATGTGTGCTGGCCCTTCATGCTTTTATCTCCCCCTGTTTTAGATAACAAATGTGTCAATTGCCCATTCCAATTCTCTAACAAGACATTACTTTGAGGATAGTATGCAACATAGTATGTCCATTTAATATGTTTCTTGGTCCATTGCTACACCTTTTGGGCGTGAAATGTCTTCCTTTGTCTGAGGAAACATAACACGGTGACCCAAATTGGTAGAATATCTTTTTTCTAGTCCTTTAATGGTGTTTTTTAGCATTAACAGAGCAGTCTTATTGGCATTTTGTGTGTCAGGAGGTGCAAGAGGGATTTTTCTAGATGCAGCCTATCTCTGCATTGCTGCAACACACCCATGTCCACTTATTTCATGGACCCAATCGGCCACTTCAAGGGAGCATACCAATATGTCCACTAGCTGACCCCAATCACCTTCCAATCCAGGAAGGAGATTTTTCTGAGGGACATCAACATGACCTACTCTAATGTGTCCTTTGAGTTCCCAGAGTACTTTCCATAGGTCCATGCCCCACATGGTGTCCCCTTAATAGTCCAATTTTCCATCACCCATTTGCCTGACCATAAAGCCAGGCCATTGGCCACTGCCCATGAATCAGTAAAAATGCAAGCATGTGGGCTTTCACCATTGTCCAATTCTTCCATGACAGCTAGGAAGATTCATACAAGTTCAGCACATTGAGCTGACTTGTTCTTACCTTCTTCATTCAGGGTCTTTCCATCTGCTGGTCTTAATGCAACAAGTGTCCACAACAAATGTTGTCCGTGTGCCCTTGAACTGCCATCTGTGAACAAAATAGTCTTCTTCCAGTCAGCAGAAAGTTGTTCATAGGGCACTGGCCATGTAGCAATGGCTTCTGGCATCTTCAGGTGGTTCCAGGGTAGGGCCTATGGGAGAAGAAGTTACTTGTTGGTGGATACAGTGGGTGCCTCCCTGAATTCCTCTGTAGCTTGTTCTTGTATGAACCATTTCCATTTTATTATGGAACTATCTTGGGCACCACCTTCCTTATTAGAATGTTTTCTGACATCACCTGGAACGTTATGGGTATTTACAGTCTTGTGATGATTTTGTGTCCCTCTGTCATTGAGGCAGTCTCAATCAATGCCCAAAATCAGGAAATTAATTGCCTATCAAATGGCATATATCATGTTGCAGCATCTGAAAAATTTCTAGTCCATAATACCAATGGTCACTGTAGTGAGGCATTCTCAGGTTTTTGCTATAAGCTCCAGTCTGTATAAGCATGTGTACCAGACACTTCCAAAGTTGTGTCTGAATGTGGATCATAAAGGCCTAAAGGCAAGGAGAGTAAGGCCACTTTCAGGTATTCAGAAATAGCCTGCTGTTGCTCAGGCCCCTATTCAAATGCAGTTTTCTTCCAAATGCATAGAAGCCAGTAATATTCCCAGATGTGGAATATGTATTCCCCAAAATCCAAATAAACCAATTAAACATTGGGCTTCCTGCTTAGTCTTGGGAGTAGCAGTGACAGTAACTTATTCTTGGTTGCCTGGGGAATGTCGTGGGTGGCTCTTGCCTGAGTTATTCCCAAGAATTTCACGATTTGGGCAGGGCCTTGGATTTATTAACCAGCCTGGTGGTACAGTCCCTAAGGCATTTGACTGTTAACCAGAAGGTTGGCAGTTCAAATACACCCATGACTCTGCAGAAGGAAGGCTGAGCAATCTACTTCTGTAAAGATTTACCACCTCAGAAACCCAAAGAGGATTGTAATGAGTCAGAATCGACTTGATGGCAGTGAGTTTGGTTTGGTTGTGTTGGTCTTATGGACCACTGTTTTCAAATTTGCCCTATCCTATTCTTCTGTGTTTAATATTAACATAATATCATCAATGTTATATATCACCATATTTGAAATCTTCACCAAGTCCAAGTCTCTTCTAACCAAACCATGACAGTAAGCTGATGAATTTAAATAACCTTGAGGCAAAACACTGAAGTATATTGAGAGCCTACTCATGAAAACAAACTGCGGCTGACATTTTTCCAAGATTGGGATAGAGAAAAAGGAATTTGCAAAATCAATCACCGAGACCAGTCTCCTTTAGCCTGCTGCATGTTCTGAACTATTGATACAACATCTGAAACAGCTGAAACCACTTGTGCACTATTTTATGTAGGCCTCAATAATCTACTGTCAGCCTCCTTGAGCCTTCTGCCTTTTTCATGGACCATACAGGGGTGTAATATGGAGAATTTTTTGGCACTAATCCTCCAGCCTTTAGCATGTCTTTAATCAAAGCAGTAATCTCCTTTTGTCAATGAGATATCCTGTACTGTTTCAAGTTAACAACCTGAGTAGGTTCAGGCAATTCTAAAGGTTCCCTTTTATCATATCCAGTCAATACTGGCCTAAGGGTAGATTTATATGCCTTCAGTTTTACAATATTAGGTAGAGGAAGTGTTCTCCAGTTAAGCATAATATCTATACCAATAATACATATAGGTAAGGAGATGCAACTACTTTGTACAACATTTGTTTATTTCTTCCAAATCTCATCCAAACTTTAACCTTAGTCCAATCAACTGTTGTGTCCCCATATCCCTCCAATCTAAGCTGAGGCCCCTTCAATATTTCATTGACAGGTTTTGGGGTGACAGTACATTGGGATCCCATGTCCAGAAGCCCCAAGAGGATATTTTACCCACTCCTAGGCCATTTTCCCTACACATGTGTATATGGTCCCAGGTTCCCTGCTGGGGAACTGGAAGACCCTGGCCCACCTGTCAGTCCCTGTCCTCATCAATGAGCTGAGCCTTTGCTTCAACTGGTCCCAAGTGGAACTTCCCATCATTAAATTCCTCCTGATTGGAGCAAATAGAATGGACTTGTTTAGGCCTCTTTAATGTTGGGGACCAGCCAGAGTTTCCAATCGTGTACCAACCTCCTCTAGTACTGCAGTAACACTTTTGTCTCAACTTCATCAGTGTCCACTATATTCATCCCATTCCTTAGTAACCATAGAAAAATCTCTGACCTGCTGAGTTAAGTTCTTTCCCCACTGCCTCTTCCCACTGTCCTATTAACCACTCTTATGTTTCTTGCATCTGTAAGACCCATGAGGGGATGCTGCGCCAACAGATCTGACACAGTCTTTGATTGTTGCTTTGTTTTGCAATAGCCAGATTACATGGATGCTTATGTAGAAGGGGCTTCCTTGATTAGCATATGTGACATGACCTGTGTGAGGTGCATACTCATTAGACAAATATTATGATCACTGTAAAGCCATTCCAGCTCAGCTTGCATAAGCAGTACATTAGTTGCATCCTCTGGAGTGTTCCAGGCGGTATATAGAGGGAGATAGGGACAGTTTCCCTTTTCAGGATAAACAAACCTGACTGCAAATTTTATCCAGTCCAGCAGCCTGGCTGTCCCCTCTGGGGTAACCTTTCATGTAACTGGATCTTGGGACATGGCTTGTGTCTGTTCTGTAGTGAATTATGGGCCTTGCATAAACCCAAACATACTCTTCCATTCTAAAGCATTCAAAACTAAAGCCACTGCCTCTAAATTAGTCCCTCTCACAATCCATTTTAGTAAAAGTTCTTCAGAAAGCTAACAATACCAATCTACAAACTGAAGCAACTCTTTTATACTATACCCACTGCTTTCAATAATTTCTTGGTTTTGTCTATTTCCTTCCTGGATTATCTTCTTGGTGACCAGTGGTTGTAGGGGTACTACCTGTTGTTTCAACACAATTTTTCCCTTTCACGTAGGCTCTGAGACTAGTGGTCATAGCTCTGATCAGACTGGATTTGAGCTTAGTTCAGTGCTACAACCCACTTCTAACTTATTTTTCCCTACCAATGAAAACATTGCTGATAACAGCAACCCAGGAGTTACAAGTTAAGCCCTTCCCTTATCACTCTATATTTCCATATGCATGCAACTAGCCAATTCCTCAGGAATTAGATACACCACTCCTAAATCCCGTGAATAGCTTTTGTCTTAGATAACTGATCTCAACCAAACAGCTGCTTCAATCCATGGGTGCTTTTAAAACCAAAGGTTTCTCATTCTCTCATTTGTTTATCCCTATTTTCCCAAATCTGCAAATTCCAGTGAGTCTGAGTTGTTACAGTGAACCCCACCACTCTGACATCAACTGTTGGAATAATTTCTTTTAGAAGGATCAGCACAAGGCTGGTCCCTATGAGAAGGAGGTTAAAGATGCATCAAATGTCCAGCTTTTCCAAACTGCTGTATCAATCCATTATCTCCAACATTAACTACTCCTCCTTCCCTCAGTACTCTTCCTCCTGTCTTGTTGTTGTTGTTGTTATGTGCTGTCAAGTCTGACCGACTCATAGCGACCCCTCCTTGGGTTTCCAAGGCAGTATCACTATGGAAGTAGATTGTCCCATCTTCCTTTGAGGAGTGGCTGGTGGGTTTGAACCGCCAGCCTTCTGGTTAGCAGTCAAGTGCCTTAGCTACTGTGATACTTGGAGCTGTGTGTCAACTTGGCTGGACCCCAGTTCTGTGTGGTTGTTCCCATGATGGGATCGGATGACTGTGTTCTGAGTGGCCAATCTGCCCAAGGGGAGTTTCCCTATGGGTGTGGCCTGCTTCCAGGATATCCAGGGACATCCTGGAAAGAGAGACATTCTTTGATGGACTGGGACCCTTGTGTGCTGACTGCAACCTTCTGTGAGTGAGCAGCCCATCGCTCGGCCTGGAGATCTTGGATTCGTCTTTCATTGGAGTCATCAACCAGAGTACTGCCTGCCAGCCTTGAATTTCTTGGCCCCCTGAGCTTGCGGAAGCTAAGGCTGCCTCCAACCCGACGTTTCCTCCAGGGACTTTGGACTTGCCGACTTCCATAAGTTTGTGAACCATTTTCCTAAGATAAATTTCTCTCTCTCTCTCTCTCTCTCTCTCTCTCTATATATATATATACATACACGTTGCTGGTTTTTGTGTTTCTCTAGAGAACCCAATCTAACACAGCTACCATGCTACCAGAGCTCCTCCTGTCTCAGTGTCCACATTTCACTGTAACATCTCACAGAATTCACAAACTGCCAAGGAAAAATGGCTCACATAGTGGCAGAGGCTGGGAGGCTGGCAAGTCCAAAGTCCATGGGTAGGTCTGGAGAATACTCTGACTTGCGTGTTTTCAGGACCTGATGAACCCAAATCAGTGGGTCATATGACTGGCTTCTGTCTCAAGTCCAGGTGGGAGATGATGATGAACCAAATGCAGGAGCAGAGCAAGAGAACTTTCCCAGAACATTCACATATATATCCTCAAGGAAACTAAGGGTGGTGACTTGCGTCACATTCTCCAGCAAGGCAGGACTCAAGATACATCCACCCTAAACAGGCATTAAAAAAAAACACCTCACTACTGTCCAGTTGGATCTAACTCGTAATGACCCTCCCTTGGGTTTCCAAGGCAGTATCACTATGGAAGTAGATTGCCCCATCTCCCTTTGAGGAGTGGCTGGTGGGTTTGAACCGCCAGCCTTCTGGTTAGCAGTCAAGTGCTTTAGGCACTAAGCTACCAGAGCTCCTGAAAACACATTTACATAAATATTAATGTTATTTAAAGCCAACCCATAGACTTAATATGTAATGAGATACATCACTTTACTCAACTGGATGATTGTGATACAAGCCTTGGCAGTTTAGGATAGAGGATAATAGTTGAACAATAGTCCATTTATCATAAAACACAAAGGCTATGTATCTGGAGAGCATTCTGTCTTTGTGACAGCTACTTATTATACACAGACAGGAAGATAATGAATTATATAACCATAAAGACACAATTCATTATGCCTAGATTAAATATCATATACAATTTAATGCTTAAAAAATGACCTCAGATTGGTTAAAAAAAGAAAGAGAAACATATTTGACAAACTTCATACCAAAAATTGGAAGAAGTGTTATTCCTTCCTCTTGGCTTCAAAAAAGGGATTCTTGTAGACTTTTCTGGGAATGTTCCATTAAATGTTTGTAATTAGAAAATTAAATGGATTGCAGTCTTTCTTTTCTGCCTAAAAGAATATTAGCTAGTCACCTTTCAACATCCCCAATAACTGCACTTCCCGTGGCATCCTTTACTCCGAACTTGTTTGTGAACCTGGTTCCTTGAATCGTAGAGGTGTCAATGATAAGCTTCAAAGGAATGGCCCTACTAAATTTTAGGCAATTTTTTGCTTGAGAAGATTTCATACAAGATAATGTCCATAGCTACCCTCACTCTACCCCAACAAAATAAATGCTAGGTACTTTTCCCCAGGCCCGATGACTGTTGTCTGACTATACCTTAATCACTCTTTCTCAAAGCAAGGTCATTTTATAAAAACTGCATCAGTGTCCCACTGGGAAGCCTCTCACCAACTAACTTCTGGAAAAAAATTCTATGATCTATGCACCATCCATAGCCAGAGGTACACCTAAGAAACCAGTTTCAAAATGAGGTGGTTGTTGTATATAAAGTCAAAGAGAATCTCATCCTCTAAGAAACACTCTTCTTAGAAATAGACTCAGTAACTCCACTCCTTGGAAGGAAGGTTGGGCAATCCTACTTCCGTAGTGATACTGCCTCGGAAATCCAAGGAGGGGTCGCTATGAGTCGGGGCCGACTCGACGGCACATAACAACAACAACAACAACCTTTTCTTAAGTAGTAAAATATGTTCCTCTTCATGCACACCATAGCTGAAAAGCACACCATCTGAACACTAGAACTGGTCCTAAATCAAACTGTTTAAGTGGGAGATCTGTCTTCAGTTCCTGGCTGCACTCTGTCTTTGCTGCCATCTGAGCACTTATCCTCAAATTATTAAACTGGACAGAATCAGCAGGCTGGCCTGTTCTCTTGTATAAGTGGGGAAATTATTTGGATAAATGAATTCATACTGAACTGCTAAAGTCATATTCCTTTGGGGAGCATCTGTATTTTGAAATAAGCTTGCCAAGACAGTACTTTTGTATCCTAAAGAATGAATATTAATTCTAGATTTTCTAGCAGGTAGACACATTAAAAGAAGAGGCAGAAAGAGGCAGAGGCACCCTAAAATATAAAAAAAGAAAAGAAAAAGGAGAACATCCTTTCTGCTAATTTAAAGATCTGAAGTTAGAAGAGTACTTTGTTTTGTTTGATTTTTGTTTTGATTGAATGGGGACAGTGTGAGTGTGTGAGAAGGGTAGTTTGTATGGTATAATCTATAATACTAAGTTTCACTATACTTACACAATCAGAGGGAAAAATGACTGACATTAAATTATTACATTTATTTAAAATGCATCACTGATTCACCTACTGAGACCAAGTGCATAGAAACTCCACACTTAGCCCACACCCTGATGATTTAATAATGATCTACAATGATTTGTGAAAACACATTTTATTCTTCAGTAATATTAACAATCTTACCAGTGCAGAGGAAAGGTAACTTTCATCCACAAATGACTGTGATAACTTATTACACAAATGGTATATATTTTTCTTAATTAAACTGTAGAAAATTATGTCACAAAGTTTTTACATAGAACAATAGTCCCACAAAAGTTTCTAAGAAAAAGAAATTTCATTGGTACATAAATTGATAAAAACCTGCACACTATCCACTTTTGGAGTTTGCAATGTACTTTGGCATTTAAAGACCCTGAGCATTTAAAGATCCTAAGTGGCTATGCAGTAAAGAAATCTCACTTCCAGATTGGCAAGATGTTCTGGTTACCTAGTGATACTCTGACAAGAATATACTACAAATGGGATGACCCTGACAAACAGGAGTTTATTCTCTTATACTTTTGAGGCTTTAAGTCCAAGTTCAAAGTGCCAGGCTCTAGGGGCTGGGCGAAAGCCCCTCAACCTTGGGTGTCAGCTCTGCCTCCTGCTCCTGGCCCAGTGGAGCTAGATGCTTTTCTTCACTTAGACAACCGCAGGCTGCTGAGACCGACAAACCCAAAGTTGACAAGTAAAAAGGCACAGTCCCGATGTTACCAAACCACGTGGCAGGCCATTAATCCAAGTCCAATGTAAGTCCTAAGGTTGGCAGAGCATGGCAAGCTGCTGAACAATGGCATAGCTACATGAAGGGCTCAATCATGTCATAAGCTAGAGACCATTCCCAAACCTGCTTCTTATATATGGGAAGCACACCACATACCCAAATCAGCTGCTCAGCTGCTTGTGGTAGATGTTGTTGTTGTTGCTGTTAAGTGCCGTCGAGTCGTTTCCAACTCATAGCAACCTCATGCACAGCAGAACAAAACACTGCCTGATCCCGCACCAGCCCCACAATCCCTGCTATACTTGAGCCCATCATGGCAGTCACCGTGTCAATCCATCTCGTTGAAGGCCTCCC
>NW_006921689.1:2220194-2222556 GCF_000298275.1 Orycteropus afer afer | reverse complement strand
TCTACATGTCACCACAGTAGGACAAACCGACAGACAAGTTTGTCTTGCTGTTGGAGACCTCTCTTTCCACCCCCAACTGGGTCCCTGTGGCTGACTGTTCCTCTGTCTGGCTTCCTGGCTTTTAATCCCCTTTCTCCTGCTCTTCTGGTCTGTTGCTTTGGGCGTCCCTGAGTTGTCCGTGGGGCTGACTGCTCCTCTGTCCAGGTTCCTGGCTTTTATCCCCTTTCTCCTGCTCTTCCAGCCTGCTACTCTCGCTTGTGGTAGATACAAGCATATATATTCGATGGTGGTATATATGCTTGTGGTTGATACCACCATCGAATTGATTGCCATACGAAATAACTACCACCAGCCACACAACCAGACCCAGCCAAGTTGACACACAAATATAACCACCAAAGCAGGACTTTTCTAAGATTGATTAGACCACCTGGCCCTTCTTTCACATAATGCCCATTAAAAAGACCTGACTCTTCTTTTCACATAATGCCCATTAAAGTGATGAACAAATATACTGCATAGTATATTTTAGGAAGCATTCTGATAGATTCTTTTCAGTTGAGAAGGATATTGTCCATAGCTTTCACAAATTCCCAGATTTGTGGATACCTCTTGTGGTGGTTATGTTTGTGTGTCAACTTGGCTGGGGCTGGTTGAGTGGCTGGGCAGTTGGTGGTAGTTATTCTCCATGATGAGACTGGCAATCAACTCCGTGGTGGGATCTACCACAAGCAGCTGAGTAGCTGCCTTTGGGATGTGATCTTCCCAAAGGAGTCACTTTGGAAATGGTCTCTAGCTCATGGCATGCTTGAACCCTGCATGTAGCCATGTCATTTCATTGTTCAGCAGCCTGCCATGCTCTTGTGACCTTGGGACTTACAGTGGACTTAAATTAATGGCCTGCCGTATGGTTTGGTAACATTGGGTCTGTGCCATTTTATTTGTTGACCTTGGGCTTGTTAGCTTCAGCAGCCAGTAGCTGCCTGAGTGGAGAGATGCCTCTAGCTTCAGTGGGCCAGAGGCAGGAGGCAGAGCTGAAACCCAAGGTTGAGGGGCTTTCACCCAGCCCTTAGAGCCTGGCACTTTGAACTCAGACTTCTACCCTCCTGAACTGTAAGAGAATAATAAGCTCCTGTTTGTTAAGGCCATCCCATTTGTGGTATATTCTTGTCAGAGTGGCACTAGGTAACCAGAACACCTCTGTAGCATATAATTTCTATCAAGAAATGCACAAGTGTTGACACTTATTGAAACAGACACTGAAATAGTTTCTTGAGTTGTTTGTTCCTGTGAGTACTACAGGAGCACTGGTGGCACAGTGGTTAAAGAAGTAGGCTGTTAATCAAAAAGTCGGCAGTTCAAACCCATCAATTTCTCTGGCAGAGAAAGATGAGGCAATCTGCTTCCCTAAAGATTTACAACCTTGGAAACACTAGGGGCAGTGCTACTCTGTAGTATATGGTTGCTATGAGTCAGAATCAACTTAATGGAAGTAGGTGGGTGTAAGCAGTGATGCATGGTAGATTCATTTATATCATAGATCTCAGCTGCCTTCCACTGAATTAGGCATTCAACTCTTCATTGAACTCAAATTCTTTGGTTAAAAACCCTGCTTTCTTTTGCATCTTTACTTTTTTTTTTTTTCATATCTGTTACAAAGATTGGCAGAGGGCAGTTTTGGGGAAAATTTCTGTTTCTGTCTTTCTTTCTCTCTCTCTCTCTATATATATTATACACACACACACACAGATAATTTTTTTTTTTTTTTTTTTATAATGAATTCTTGGCTTCATGAAGATAACAGGTACTAAAGCTGTGTTGAAAGAGGGCAATTGACTAGGTTCAGTTACTTGCTAATTGACTTGTTTCCATACAGGATGCTCACATCAGATTAGATTCAAATTCATGATTTTGCAAAATGCAAAGTACTATCCCAAAACTCCAGCTCTGCACATGAATAGTAGAAACTGCCAAATGATACCACCTCATCTAACTAGTATCATTGTAGCAAAAGAAGAAGTTGTAAAATGTTAATCTGATCAGCTCCTTTTAGGAGAGCATTTTCATGACCTTTTTGACCTATCTATGTGCACAGTTTTTTTTTTTTTTTAATGTGAATTTATTAACAAGTTGACTGAGTTTTAATTCCTACCTTCTTGAACCCTGTTTTATTTGTTAATCTATTGAACTAATGTAGGTTTGAGTAATCATCCAGGCAACTTTACGTGGTCTGTGGATTATTAGAGAATAGGGTACATTATGGCCCAAACTCTTAAGGTACTAAATGGATATAAGTAGAAAATAAATAAATAAAAGGTAAATAAATATATGTATATATATGTGTGTGTGTGTGTGTGTGTAT
>NW_006921689.1:2217749-2218796 GCF_000298275.1 Orycteropus afer afer | reverse complement strand
ACATATATATTTCAGCCTTACCACTCTTTGCTTTTAATCCATAATGACCTACAGATAAACCAGAAATTTGGAGAAATGTTGATGACATAGCAGAGAGAAACAGTGTTTCGGAATCAAACTCAACTGGGTGGGTTCTGAGTGACCTTAGGCAAGTTATTTTATCTTTCTGGGAGCTGTGGTGGTGTAGTAGATAAGGCATCTGGCTGTTAATCAGGTCAGCTGTTGTAACTCACTAGGCACTCGCAGAAAGAAGATGGGGTGATCTACTTTTGTAAAGATTTACAGCCTCAGAAACCCTACGGAGGTTGCTATGAGTTGGAATCAAGCTGGTAGTGAGTTTGGTTTTGGTTTAGTTCTGTTAAATGGGATCTTAATGGTATGTGAAGACTGAGATAAGATATGTAAAATGGCTGGCACATAGTAAGTAATCAAAAAGTGGTAGTAACCATATAAAGAACAGGCTTACAGCAGAACTGACATTAAAATCTAGTTCTTAAAGAATTACATGGGTGTCTACCTGTATAGACAACAAGGCTAATAGCAAGTTTGACTTCATCAACAACTTTTATAAGATAGTTCAGATTTATGACACATTAAAGATTCGATGAAAAAAATATTAAGACATACTGTTCCAGCACCAAATAGAGTGATGTACCCTGACTCAAATTTCTAAAGCAAATAGAGAATAATCTCTGCATAAATCTTTCCTGAGTGGAAGTAAATAGGGCACTATTTTTACATGCTTCTCCATATCTTGTTTTTATTCAGGAATTAAGAAATTTTTTATATCCAAAGATACCCATACCTCACTTTTCTACTGGTTCCCTATGTATTTAGTAAGTATTTAGTATGTATTTAGTATTTAGTAAGTATTTAGTAAGTATGTGTTGAATAAAAAAATGAGTATCAGATAAAATTAACTGGCTTATGGCTTATAAAGAGAAGGGATTTATAGCAATGACTGACAGAAAAAAAAAAATATATATATATATATATATAGGAGCTCTGCTAGCATAGTGGCTAAAGCACTTGACTGCTAACCAGAAG
>NW_006921689.1:2209161-2217649 GCF_000298275.1 Orycteropus afer afer | reverse complement strand
GGTTCAAACCCACCAGCCACTCCTTGGAAGGAAGGTTGGGCAATCCTACTTCCGTAGTGATACTGCCTCGGAAACCCAAGGAGGGGTTGTTATGAGTCAGGGCCGACTCGACGGCACATTAACAGCAACAATATATATATATATATATATATATATATATATACACACATTATACCCATATACCTATTCTTCTAAACACAAGTTATTCATTTTCCTTCTCATATCCTTTATTTGACCTCTCAGATACTCTGCATTTGACCTGAAGCAAAACAAGAAATGAGTTAAACACAAAAGTAGAAAACCTTTTCTCTTTAAACCCCTTTGTTCAACTTCTGAGTTTGTGGCAGTAAAATGGGACAAAATCTCTAATGGAATGTGTCACAAATGGCAGAAATACAATACTTAGTATGCTTTCATCTTTCTCTGTCTTACACACACACACACACACATACACACACGCCAAAACTCATGGCACACTAGTTCGGGCTTTGTGTGACTGAAATCAAACATAACACAAACAATGGCTGGATTTCTATGACAACAGAGTCTCTGCTGTGGTTTCTGGGAATCTTTGGCAGCTATCTTTGATTTTCAATGTTTGCGCTGTTACCGTATATCATTCTAGCAGCTCCTTGGGCCTGTAAATATGTGCCATGGCCATTCAAAGAAGTTCCTCTCCTACTGTGTGCTTCTACCAAACCCAAACCCAGTGCCGTTGAGTCGGATCTGATTCACAGTGACCCCTCCTTGGGTTTCCCAGGTGCTTTCTCTATGGAAGTAGATTGCCCAGTCTTCCTTCCGAGGAGTGGCTAGTGGGTAAGCGTACCTAAAAAGTCCACAGCAAATAAGTAATGCTCAGGATTAAGCCACCTCACAAACCTCACTCAAAAAGAATCTAGAGGGTCTTCTCACATGTCCTACAGACTAGGGAAAAACTGCAATAATAAGACTATTATTTTTATCATCATCCTTTTTTAGATCAGTTACCCCAGGATTCATAATATCAGAGGGGAAACAATATGAGTTTTTTGCCTGACAGGCATAACACTTTTCTCTCGGGGGAAAAAAAATATCATGATATGAAAGAAGAGTTCACCATTCATAAATAAGATACTCAGGCAAAGTTTATTTAACTCTCCAAACAACTCTTAGGGTAGATATTGTTAGCTTCACTTTATAAATGATGAAAATTGGATTCAGAGAGGTTAACTAGCTTGTACCAAGCTCCCAAGTTGTAAACAGGAATGCTTAGATTAATACACAAATATTCTGAAATTGGAGTCAGTTCTTCCCAATTTGGGCCATTGTATGCCTTCTATAGGAGCTCTGGTAGCATAGTGTCTAACTAAGGCACTTGACTGCTAACCAGAGGATGGCAGTTCAAACTCACCAACCACTTCTCTGAAGAGGAAGTTTGGGCAATCTACTTTCTTAGTGATATCACCTGAGAAACCCAAGGAGGGGTCACTATGAGTCGGGGCCAACTCGACTCATAGCACATAGCAACAACAACAACATGCCTTCTATGAACAAATCTATCTTGGAAGAAATATGACCAGAATGCTCCTTAGAACTGAGAATGAATGGCAAGACTTTGTCTCTAGTACTTTGGTCATCTTGTCCGAAGGGACCAGTTCCTGTAGAAGTATATTATGCTTGTTAAAGTAGAAAACAAAACAAAACAAAAAAGCCACATTCACTGCCGTGGAGTCGGATCCAATTCATAGCGACCCCTCCTTGGGTTTCCCAGGCAGTATCACTATGGAAGTAGATTTCCCAACCTTCCTTCCGAGGTGTGGCCAGAGGGTTTGAACTGCTGGTCTGAGCAGTCACATGCCTTAGGCATTATGCCACCAGAGCTCCTTGTTAAAGTAGAGTGTCATAGAAAAGAGGGAAGACCCTCAATGAGATGGATTGACACAGTAGCTGCAACAACGGACTCAAGCATAGCAACAATTGTGAGGATCCGGCAGCGTTTTGTTCTGTTGTATGCAGGGTCACTACAAGTTGGAACCAACTTGATGGCACCTAACAAAAACAACATCATGCTTTCTACAAGAACCTTGGTAATACAGTGATTAAGCACTTGGTTCTTAACCAAAAAGTCAGTGGTTCAAATCCACCAGCTACTCTGCATGAGATGTGCTAGTCTGCTTCTGCAAAGATTTACAGCCTTGGAAACTCTATGGGGCAGTTCTACTGTGTCCTGCAGGCTCACTATGAGTTGGAATTGAAGCAGTGGGTTCTATTTTTTGTTTTGGGTGCCTAGTACTGTATTCATGAGTGAGGTTCAGAAAACGTTTAGAGAAAAACCTGTTCTTAAGAAATATTTAATAAGGCAAACAGTGTCACTAACATTAGTGCCATGATTTCTGGTGTTATAAATCTGTGTATGTCGTATAATAGGGTAAAGCAAATCAGTGAACACTTTTGAAAACTGATAGATGCTTTTAAAATGCAAATAATAATCTTCTCTCTCAGACATCTGCAAAAATTCTGAAAGGAAAATAAGAGGTGAGTGTTAAGATCCCAGGACACACTGAGGATTTGTTTAGCTTTACTGAAAGATATTTGATAGATTATTCAATCCAATTATGTATTAGTTTTCCCAACTATAAAATCAAAAGTGTACAATTTGGGTGAGTTGTAAAAAGAATCAGTAACTCCATGGACGTCATACACACAGATTCACAATATTATTGCATGTATGTTGTTGTTGTTGTTAAGTGCCGTCAAGTCGTTTCCAACTCATAGCGACCCCATGCACAGCAGAACGAAACACTGCCCGATCCCGCGCCAGCGCCACAATCCCTGCTATACCTGAGCCCATCATCGCAGCCATCGTATC
Source organism: Orycteropus afer afer (assembly GCF_000298275.1). Taxonomy (NCBI): domain Eukaryota; kingdom Metazoa; phylum Chordata; class Mammalia; order Tubulidentata; family Orycteropodidae; genus Orycteropus; species Orycteropus afer. The sequence goes on along the minus strand of NW_006921689.1, from coordinate 2,214,801 downwards.
AATCCATCTCCTTGAAGGCCTCCCCCTCTTTCGTCGTCCCTCCACCCTACCAAGCATGACATCCTTCTCCAGGGAATGTTCCCTTCTTACAACATGACCAAAATAGGTGAATGCATGTATAGTTTTTTTGTTTGTTTTTTACTTTTATTGTAACGAAAACATATACAACAAGACACTCACCAACATAACAACTTCCCCATTGACAGCTCAGGGACATTGATGACATTATTCATGTTGTACCACCATTATTGCTAACCTTTTCCAAAATATTCCACCACTATTAGCATAAACTCAGTGCCCAAGAAACAAAAGCTTCCCTTTTTGCTCTCCCTCCTATTCCTGGTAACCACTAAGAAACTTTGATTCATATACATATATATTGTTCTTCAACCTGTCTAAGAATTTAGCCTCCCCTCCCCTCTCATTCCCGGTAACAAACAAAGAAAGTTTTATTCCATGTATAAACCTTTCTTTGACATTTTATAATAGTGGATGTGTTAGTCTGGGTTCTCTAGAGAAACAAAAACCACTAAAGCTTATATATATAAGTATATAGAGAGATAAATTTATCTTAAGAAAATGGCTCACACACTTATAGAAGCTGGCAAGTCCAAAGTTCCTGGATCAAACGTCAAGCTGGAGGCTTTTCCACATCAAGCTGGAGGCTTTTTCCAACTCTTGCAACCGCAAGGGCTGAGGAGCTCAAGGCTGGCGGGCAGTACACTGGCTGTTGACTCCAACGAATGATGAATCCAAGATCTCCAGGCCGAATGGTGGACTATTCACTCACGGACAGTTGTAGGCAGCACAGCAGAATCCCAATCCACAGAAGAATGTCTTTCTTCCCAGGATGTCCTTGGATATACTGGAAGCAGACCATACCCCTAGGGAAACTCTCTTTCAACAGATTGGCTGCTCAAAACAAAATCATCTGATCCCATCATGGGAATAACCACATCACAACAGCTTAAACCACACAGAATTGTGGTCCATCCAAGTTGACACACAGCTCCAACTATCACAGTGGACTAATACAATATTTGTCCTTCTGTGATTGACTTATTTTACTCAGCATCATACAAGTTCATCCATGCTATGGGGTGTTTTGCAGATTCTACATTATTCTTTAGAGTTGCGTAGTATTCCACTGTATATATGTACTACAATTTGTTTATCCATTCCTTGGTTGACAGGCAGGAACTTAGGTTGTTTCCATCACTTTGCTATTGTGAATAGTGCTGATTCACATGGGTGTGCATATTATCTATTCATGTCTTACCTCTCACTTCTTTAAGATATATAACAAGTAATGGGATTGCTGGACCTAATGGTATTTCTATTTCCAACATTTTAAGGACCATTACACCAATTTCCACAGTGGTTGTATCATTTTACAGTCCCACTGGTAGTATATTTCTCCACATCCTCACCAGCATTTGTTATTTTCTGTCTTGTTGAACTTTGCTACTAGTGCTAGGGCAAAATGGTATCTCATTGTTTTGATTTGCATCTCTCTGATGGCTAATGATCCTGAAAATTTCTTCATGTATTTGCTGGCTGCCCGAATATCCTCTTTGGCGAAGTGTCTATTCATGTCTTCTGCCCATTTTTAAATTGGATTGTTAATCTTTTTGTTTTGGGGGTGTTGGAGCTTTCTACAAATTTTACAGGTAAGTCCCTTGTCAGATATGTTGTTGTCAAATATTTTTTTCCCAATCTGTAGGTTCTCTTTTGACTCTTTTGGAGAAGTTTTTTGAAGCACATAAAAATTTAATTGTTAGAAGGTCCCATTCATCTAGTTTATCTTCTGCTGTTTGTACATTTTGGGTTATGCTTGACAGTCTATTTAAGACATATATTAGGTCCCCTAAATGTGCCCCTAATTTTTCCTTGAGGAACATTATAGTTTTAGGTTTCACATTTAAGTCTTTGATCCACCTAGAGTTAGTTTTTGTGTATGGTGTGAGGTATCTTGTTTCATTTTTCTGCAAATGGATATCCAGTTTTGTCAGCACCATTTGTTAAAGAGACCATCTCTTTCCCCTTTAGTGGATTTCAGCCCTTTGTCAAAAATCAGCTGACCGTAGCTAGATGGATCTACTTCTGGATTCTCAATTCTGTTCTGATGGTCTATATGTCTGTCATTGTACCAGTACCAGGCTGTTTTGGCTACTGTGGCTAGTAGGTTTTGACATCTGGCAGTGTAAGACCTCCTACTTTGTTCTTTTTCTTCAATAGTGCTTTGCTTATCTGAGGTCTCTTTCTTTTCCATTTAAAATTAGTGATTGGTTTTTCCATATCCCTAACAAATGCTGATAGCATCTGGATTGGGATATCATTGAATGTATAGATTGCATTGGGTAGTATTGACATTTTCACAATGTTCAGTCTTCCTATCCATGAATATGTTCTTCCATTCATGTAGATGCCTTATGGTTTCTTGGAGTAGTGATGTGTAGTTTTCTTTGCATAGGTTTTTTGTGTCCCTGGTGAGATTTATTCCCAAAACGAAAACAAACAAACAAAAAAACCTCACTGTTGTCAAGTCAGATCTGACTCATAGCAACCCCTCCTTGGGTTTTCAAGGCGGTATCACTACCGATGTAGAATGCCTTATCTTGCTTCTGAGGAGTGGTTGGTGGGTTTGAACCACCAGCCTTCTGGTTAGCACTGGTTAGGCACTACGGCAAGTGTTTTATTTTTCTGGTACCAATTGTAAACGGTATTTATTTCCTTCTCAGAGACCTCTTTGCTGGTGTAGAAGAATCCAAATGATTTTTTTTTTTTTTTTAATGTTGACCTTGTATCCTGCCACTATGCTAAATCTTTCAATAAGTTCCAGTAGTTTTCTTACTGAGTCTCTTGGGTTTTCTATGTATAGAATCATATCATCAGCAGACAGAGATAGTTTGACTTCTTCCTTACCAATTTGGATGCCTTTTGTTTCCTTTTCTTGTCTTATTGTCCTGGCTAGGACTTCTAATACAATATCGAATAGAAGTGGAGATAGAGGACATCCTTGTCTTGTTTCTGTTCACAAGGGGAATGGTTTCAATCTCTCTCCATTGAGATTAATGCTGGCTGCTGGTTTTGCATATATGCCCTTTATTATATTGAGGACTTTGTCTTCTATTCCTAGTTCTCTGAGAGTTTTTATCAGGAAAGGGTATTGGATTTTATCAAATGACTTTTCTGCATGAATCGATATGATCATGTGATTCTTTTCCTTTATTTTACTTATATGATAGAGTATCTTGATTGTTTTTCTAATATTGAACCATCCTTGCATATCTGGTATGAATTCCACTTGGTCATGATGGGTTTTGTTTGTTTGTTTAATATGTTCTTGGAATATATTAGCTAGGATTTTGTTGAAGATTTTTGCATCTATATTCATGAGCTCTGGTGGTGCAGTGCCTAAGGCATTTAACTGCTAACCATTCCTAGAAAGAAAGATTGAGCAATCTACTTCCATAGTGATACTGCCTCAGAAACCAAGGAGGGGTATCTATGAGTCAGATCCAACTCGATAAGATATATATATATATTCATGAGCAATATTAGTCTGTAGTTTTCCTTTCTAGTGGTGTCTTTGATTTTAGTATCAGGGCTATGCTTGCTTCATACAATGAATTTGGGAGGATTCCACCCTTTTCTATGTTCTGGAATAGTTTGAGTAGGATTTGTGTCAGCTCTTCTCTTACTGATTGGTAGAACTCCCCAGTGAAATCATCTGGGCCAGGCCTTCTTTTAGTTGATAATTTTTTTAAGAGCTGTTCAATTTCTTCTTTTGTTATGGATTTGTTGGAGTTTTCTACTTCAGTGTGTGTTAGTTTAGCTAAGTAGTGTGTTTCTAGAAATCTGTCCATTTCATCTAGGTTTTCAAATGTGTTGGAAATAGTTCTTCATAGTATCCTGATATTATTCTTTTTATTTCTGTTGGCTCTATTGTGGCGTTACCCATTTCATTTCTTATTTATGCTATTTACATCTTCTCCTTCTTTTCCTTTGCTAAGTTTGCCACTCATTTGTCCATTTTATTCATCTTTTCAAAGAACCAACTTCTAGTCTTGTTGATTTTTTCTATTGTCTTTCTATTTTCTGTTTCATTTATTTCTGCTCAAATCTTTATTATTTATTTTCTTCTGGTGACTATAAGGGTTTGTTTTTTTTTTTCCCCTGCTCTGTTTCTAATTGATGGAGATGTTGGCTTAAGGTGTTAATTTTGGCTTTCTTCTTTATTGATGTGTGCATCTATTGTTATAAATTGGCCTCTGATCACTGCTTTTGCTGTGTCACAAAGATTTTGGTATTTGTATTTTCATTCTCATTTTATTCAAGGAATTTTTTAAGTTCGTTTTTTATTTCTTCTATTACCCAGTTGTTTTTGAGGAGGATATTATTCAGTTTCCATGCATTTCCTCTTCTTCCAATGGTCTTCCTAGTGTTGATTTCTAATTTCACAGCATTGTAATTTGAGAAGATGCATCACCGTATCTCAATGCTTTTTTTAATTCATTAAAGCTTGCTTTGTTCCCTGACATATATCTGTCCTGGTGAATGTTCTCTGTGTGCTGCACAAAAATGCATATTTTGCTGTTGTTCAGTGAAGTGCTCTGTAGATGTCTATGTCACATTGATTGATCATATTGTTTAGTTCTTCTGAGTCTTTTTTGAGTTTCTTTCCAGTTGTTCTATCTTTTAGTGAAAGTGGTGTATTAGTCGCCTAATATTACTCTGGATTAATCTATTTGTCTTTTCAATTCTGTTAAAGTCTGCTTTATTGGGTGCATAGATATTTATTATGGTTATGTCCTCTTGTTCAATTGATCCTTTAATCATTATATAGTGTCCTTCCTTGACTCTCATGGTCATTTATGTCTTAAAGTCTATTTTATGAGATATTAATATTGCCAATCCTGCCCTTTCTTGGTTGCCATTTGCTTGGCATATCTTTTATCAATCTTTGATTTTTAGTCTATTTGTGTCTTTATGTCTAAGGTGAGTCTCTTGTAGACAGCATATTGGTAGGTAATGTTTTCTTACCCAGTCTCCAATTCCCCCTCTCTTGAGTGATGCATTTAATGCATTGACATTCAGTGTAATTATTGACATGTATGAATGTATTGATGTCATTTTGTTATGTGTTATTTCATGGTTCATTTCTTTGTTCCATAAAATTTTCTGTGCTGAGCTCATTTTGTTTATGAGTGATGTTAGTATCTCCTTCACTACTATTGCTTCAGTATTTGCCAAGAATTTGTGATTGTCCTCTTTTAAATTTTGACACAAAGAATTATTATTTTTCTTTGAGGCTATCCCGTGATTTATAATTTTATTCCCAAGTTTACAACAGTCTCTTTTAGCTCACAATTGTCTTGACTTCTTTACCATTGAGAAGTGCTGTAACTACATTATTTTTTTCCTCTTTTTGGTTTGTAGTTGTCCTCATTTATCCATGATGTCTCTGGTTCCCTGTTTATATGTCATTTTTTTTTTTTTTTTAATTTTATTTTGATTTGGGTGAAGAATTACAGAGTAAATTCACTTTTCATACAGCAGTTCACATACACTTTGTCTCATGTCACTGACCAAAATTTACAATGCAACAGCTCCCCTCCCACTTCCTCCCATAGTTAC
>NW_006921689.1:2186430-2205544 GCF_000298275.1 Orycteropus afer afer | reverse complement strand
TGTTTCATTGATTTCTGCTCGAATCTTGATTATTTCCTTCCTTCTGGTGACTGTGGGCTTTTCTTGCTGTTCTTTCTCTAATTGCTGGAGATGTTAATTTAAAGTGTTGATTTTGGCTCTTTCTTCTCTTTTGATGTGTGCACTGTTTATATGTCCTGTAAGTTTACTTTACTTTGGATACTTCCATAACCGGGTTGATTTTTGGGTTATGTCATCATGTGTGTTAATCAACAGTTGTTGTTTGCTGTTGTTGGTTCTCTGTCCAAAGGACTCCCTTTAGCACCTTTTGTAAAGTTGGTTTGGTTTTAACAAATTCCCTTAATTTCTGCTTTCTGCTTATCTCCTAATTTTACCCTCATATTTGATAGACAATTTTGCTGAGTATATAATCCTTGCTTGGAAATATTTTTCTTCAGTGTTTTTTTTATATATCATCCTATTGCCTTCTTGCCTGCATAGTTTCTGCTGAGAAATCAGAGATTAGTCTTATTGGTTGCCCTTTGTATATAACTCTTTGTTTTTCCCATGCTACTTTCAGAATTCTTTCCTTGTCTTTGGTTTTGGTGAGTTTGATGATGATATGTCTTGGTGTTTTTCTTTTGTGGTCTATCCTATTTGGGTTCATTGAACTTCTCAATGGATATATTTTTTTCATCATATCAGAGAAATTCTCTTCCAACAAATCTTCAACAATTTTCTCTGTGGTTTTATCTGTTTCTTCTTGTTCTGGAATTCTGATTAAATGTAGGTTATTCCTCTCAATAGTATCCCACATGAATCTTAGGCTTTCTTCATTATGTTTTGATCTTTTGCCTGATTGATTCCTTAACAGAGTACTATCAAGGTATTTGTCTTCAATCTCATTAATTCTGTCTTCCATTGATTAAATTCTACTCCTTTGCCCATTCAATGTGTTATCAATTTCTGAAGTCTTATTATTAATCTTCTGGATTTGTTTGTTGTTTTTGAATAATTTTTTTGTTTGTTTGTCAATTTGTACTTGTATTGTTTTCCTAAAATTTCTAGAGTTTTCTGTGTGTTTTTCTTAATTTTGTCAGTGTTTTCCTTGATCTGTCTCTTAATCCATTGAAGGTACCCAAAGATAATTCTTTTGAATGTCTTATCAGGGAGTTCCAATGCTGCTCCTTCCTCAGGGATATTTTCTGAGTTTGTATCTGGTCTCTTGTTCCTATTACTTTATACTGCTTTTTTGTGTGGACTGTGATGGTCTGTTGACTCCCAGTCATTGTGGTCATGTTATATTTATGTTAAATTGTGGTGGTAGGTTGCTTTGATTTGAGAAAAAAAAAATTCCTTTATTTTGTTTTGACATATCTGTGTGAGCAGGTTACGATGCTCCATTGTTCACTAGTTGTTAGCATTTAGGCACTCACCACCTGTCTCCTGGTGGATGTGATAGAGAATGAGAGTGTGGGCACAGGTCTCTGTTAGCTGTTTGTAAAGAGCAGTTGAGGGTGAGTTGAGCTCATGTTGGCCATCTATCATTGGTCATTTTGTACAGAAGCAAGTGGTAGCCCTCACTCAGTGGATAGGGATGCAGAAGGTGTGGGTATGGTTGGGTTGTGTGGGAACAGTTGCTGTCTCTCGCTTAGTTAGTAAAAAAAATTGTTTTAAATACTAGTAAAACAAAAGCAAGAGAACAAAATAATGCAAACTGCATAAACAAACAGGAACAATTGAAAAAAGAAGAAAAAATAATAAATAGCAATAATATTTTTCAAAATATATTTTAAAAGCATCAAAGAAAGATAATGTGAAAAAGAGAAAGAACAGAAGCCACAATATATGGGGAGGTTTGAATAAGAGAAAAGAGCAAGGGTAAAAGAATAGGGAAAGCCACAAAAGGAAAAGCAAGGGATGAGAATAACCAAAAGGAAAAAAAAAAAAAAAAAGTAGAAGAATGGAGCCAAGAAAAGGGAAAAGAAAAGAAAAAGAAGAAGAAATGAAGAACCAAGGATAGGTAAGAGTGAGAAAAAAAAAAAAAGAAGAAGAAGAAAGGAGGAAGATAAAAAGAATCATGTAAAAACAAGCAAAAACAAAACTGTGAGGGCAGGACGTGGCTCCCAGCCTTTGCCAGTGCACAGGCCAGGATGGAACCCCTGCAGGTCAAGAAGGTGGATGGAGCCAGGGAGTTGGCCACACCGCTGTTCATCAAGAAGGAGCAGGGCACAAGAGTAACAAGGAAAATATCTTACCTTTCCAGTTATCAGTCTTATGTAAGGTTGCCCTTGCTGTCCTCAGCAGGTAGAACCCACCCCCAGGTTGTAGTCCAAGCAAGAATGCTACCCACATACACTCAAAACTGTTTGCCAGCTGCTCGCAAACATCTGGCAGTGTACTGGTGCACCTGTCTCCTTCCTCACTGCTCTCCCTTCTGGTCATCGGTACCAATACAGTCCTTGCCCATGCAGCTTTGGTGAACAGAGACAATTCTTAGGTGGCTATTGGGAAATATTCAAAATGGCTGTGCCCTCAGGATAGCTGGCACTCTGCAGCTCCATTTATCTCCTTAATCACTGTTTCATTCAGGTTATTTTACTAGTTGATATTTAATCCACTTCTTTATCCTACCCTTCAAAGCTCAGGGTTCCAGGATCATCTTCCATATCAGTTTTAATTCGTTTCTCATTGCTTCATTGCAGAGGTTCTGTGTAACTTACTTGTCTGTCTATCCGCCATCTTCCCGGAAGTCTCTCTTACCTGTATAGTTTTATGGCTATATATAACCAATTGACAATCCTTTATTGCACAGGTCAATTCCAGATGGTGTAGGAGAAAACCACAAATTTAGATAGATGAGCCATCATGGAGGAGCCTACCAGGATGTTGGTAAGATAAATTCACAGACATAAAATAATTAGAATGTACTAGAAGACAATATGGAATCCCTGGTGGTTCAAGTGATTAAAATGCACAGTTGGTAATCAAAAGGTTGAAGAGTTTAGTCTACCCAGACATACCTTGGAAGAGAGGCGTGGCAATCTACTTCTAAAATATTAGCCATCAAAGACCTTATCGAGCACAGTTCTGCTCTGACTTATGTGGAGTCGCCATGAATCTGAATTAACTCAATGGCAATTGGTTAGTAGACAGGATTAAATGATATGAAACACCTTTTGCCCACTTATCCACTGATGTTAGTCTGGTACTTTTTCTGCCTGAAAACTAAATAAAGCCCCATTTACCCTGTAAAACCTTTCCTATTATTATTTTTTTTTCCTAGCTCATAGCTTCTCCTGATCACTTTTGATCTGAGCCACACTTTTAACATTATCATGTATACCTTTGGATATTAATTTTTTAAAAAATATACAACCTACTTTCACAGCCTAATTATAAGTCTCTTGATTGTTATTATTGTGGTGAGCCATTGAGTCGACCCTGACTCATAGCGACCCCTCCTTGGGTTTCCAAGGCAGTATCTCTACGGAAGTAGATTGCCCAACCTTCCTTCCGAGGAAAGGCTGGTGGGTTTGAACCACCAGACTTCTGATAAGCAGTCAAGTGCCTTAGGTACTACGCTATCAGAGCTCCCAGTCTCTTAATTAGGAACCACATATTAGTCTTTCATATATCTTCAGAGCCAGATGCTTTGATTTTCATAGTGAAGGTTCTACTTTCTTTTTTTTTCTTCCTGATTCTTGTAAAAATGATGACAATGTTAGTGAAGTATGAATTTACAGAGTGGAGCAACCACAAAGGCAACACTTCTTTTTTTTTAAGAGTTTTTTTGCAGCAGATAAAGAAACACATCTCTGGGGTCTTTATGGTGCAGGCATACTGGATTCTCTTGACTGTGAGGTCCTTGAGCACAAGGTTTAGGTCTTTTTGGATGTTTGCAATCTTTTCTTCTATTGTAGGATTATTCACAGACATAAAATAATTAGAACGCACTAGAAGACAGTATGGAATCCCTGGTAGTTCAAGTGATTAAAATGTACAACTGGTAATCAAAAGGTTGAAGGTTTGAGTCTACCCAGACATACCGTGGAAAAGAGGCGTGGCAATCTACTTCACATATTAGCCATCACATGCCTTATCGAGCACGGTTCTACTCTGACTTATGTGGAGTCATGCAAAGGTATGTGATACCTGTCACATAGCAGATAGGACAATGTTTGAGGAAGTTGGAAAGCACAAGGGAGGAGGAATTAAGGAGAGCAAGGAATGAATTTGGGTTTAAAAGAATGGATTAGAGTAAGAGAAATAGTAGGGAATTCTACGCAAGTAGGACCATCAGCAAAGGTATAGTGGTTGGAATTGGCAGTGTGGATGTGTGTGAGAGAGAGAGAGAGACAGAGATAGAGAGACAGAGAAACTATGTGGAGATCATTCTTTTGGGAAAAAGCTCTGTTTCATGATGCCACAGAACATTACGTTGAAGAGGTAAGAAATGTTGCATGTTGTTGAGGACACAGTGTGAAAGTTAAAATGAATAATTTAGAATTGGTAATAGGGCCAGTAGAACCCTCACAGGTTCTTAAGATGATAAAAACAAATCATGGTGCCTGCAAAAAGGGCATGGGGGCAATGTGTTCTGAGCTCTTCTAACTTCACAAGAGGGAGACAGTATCACCATCAGCAGCCCAAGACTTATTCTTATAAGGCTGCCACCCTTCAACCTTTTTACTAATTCCAACACCAACTGTCCCTCCCACAGCACTCACTACTTCTCTGCTGGGTTTGGTAATTTATTGCAGTGGTCACAAAGAACTCACAGACAATACTTATGAATGTGGGGTTTATTAGGGAAGTAAGAGCTACAAGTCAGGTTCAGGAACTCTTCAATCAGGATAGTCTCCCCTCTGCTGTGCCCTCAGGCTAGGCTTTCTGGCCCTTGGTCTCTCCGCCTGGCCTCTGCCTGGCTTGGTTGAGTATTACAAAGCTCTTTCAGCTCTGTGGCTTGGTACACCTAGGTTCACCCCACACCGCCAGTAAGCCTGCTGCTCAAGGGCACTCAGCTTTCTTGCACTCTTGGGCTGGAAAGCCCACTTCTCTGTCTCTCAGTGGGACATCTCTCAGATGAGGAGGTCCAGTGCAGGGATCTCAGGTCCAAGAACATGCTCCACTTCACCTCCAGCTCTTCTCTCTTGATGGTGGTGGGATTTCTCCGACACACACACACACTTCTAGGAGAGCTCATTTTAAGCCCAGCAGCATGGCAAAACTAACCAACCCTCATAATGTTGTTGTTATTGTTGTTATGTGCCGTCGAGTCAGCCCCAACTCATAGTGACCACTCCCTGGGTTTCCAAAGCAGTATCACAACAGAAGTAGATTGCCCAACCTTCCTTCCAAGGAGTGGCTGGTGGGTTTGAACTGCTAGCTAAGCTACCAGAGTTCCTATCCTCATAACATAGTTCCATAATTTTCATGGTCCTTATTTGCATGGTTCCACAGAGTAATCTGGTGGGAATTACAAAGACCATGGCTAGAAAACCCATACCAAGTAACGCACTACACCACAGTGCCATAAAATAAAAAAAAAAAAGAAGTATGGAAAATAGTTGGTATGGAAAAATGTCAAATTTAATTTTGTACATAATGATTTTGTGTAGTGATGGGTAATTCAAAGGGAGATATATTGTAGATTTTAAATATGAAAAGAAGCAATAGTTAAAAGCCAGGGAATTGTGAGTAATATCTCATGATGGAAATGGCACCTTATTAGAGAAAAAATAATCAGTGCTGTTAGTTCTGTGCAGATGATGGAAAAAGTACTTAAGATGTTGAATCATTGTTTTCATTAAGCCACTTAACATCTCTGCGTATTTATGCTCCCTGAGATATTAAGAGACCGTATTAATTCCTGCTCTAATCTCTACATTGTGAGGCTAAAACAAAATTGTGATGGTTAGAATTCTTAAATATTATCAAAATTGGTGTGCGTTCTCTAAAAAAAAGAACAGCCAATCTTAGGATTGGTTATTTCTAGTTAAAGTCCTTTAAATATAAGAAAACACAATGGAAAGAAAGGAAGGACGTGAGGAAGGGAGGAAGGAAGAAAGGAAGGAAAGAACAAGTAAATACAAAAGCAAGGAATGGTAAATACAGAAGGATAAAAATGAGGGTGAATGAGAGAAAAGTGATAGGAAAAGTTTGAGATGAACAATAGTAGAAGGGATAAGATGATTCTTAAAACTAATACATGTAGTTTGAAATTTCCATTTATTTCCTTTGTCATCCAAATAGAAGCAGAACAAATTCAAGTACATCCTGAACAAATCTGGAAACAAACTTCAGTGGAAAATTCATTGGAGGTTAGCTGGAGAGCATAAGGAAAAGAGAAGAAAAGGCCTTGGTGTTGGACATATGGTAACTGAAAGAAAGAGTGAAATATGACTTCATCTAATTATTTTCTCTGTCTTCATTTTCATATCTCTTTTTTTTTGTTGTTGTTGTTAGGTGCCGTGGAGTTGGACCCAACTCATAGCGACCCTTCCTTGGGTTTCCGAGGCAGTATCACTACGGAAGTAGATGGCCCAACCTTCCTTCCGAGGAGTGGCTGGTGGTTTTGAACTCCCAGCCTTCTGGTTAGCAGTCAAGTGCCTTAGGCACTACACTACCAGAGCTCCCATATCTCTTTAGCAATATAAAAATGCTTGTTTAAATAATGTGTAATACAATCCTTCTTAGTCAAATATAGTTTGGCTTTTACTCACTGTTTTATACAAAGTTCACTTACATCATTAGAAACAGTGCTATCACCAAAACCAAACTCACTGCGGTCACCTCGATTCTGCCTCATCGCTACTCTATAGAATGGAGTAGAACTGGTCCATAGGTTTTCCAAGGCTGGAAATCTTTACAGAAGACTGCCACATCTTTTTCCCATGGACTGGCTGGTGGGTTTGAACTGCTGACCTGGTTAGCAGCCAAATGCTTTAGCCCCTGTGCCACCAGGTACTAATGGTGCTGTAATACAAAGTGAGATATTATATTGCACAAGGAAACTCAAGCTCAATGAAACAGAAGTAAGCAAATTTTTTTTTTCTCTTTAATCCTAATATTCATAAACAATTAAGAATGATATAATGTCAGGTTATGTATTAACTAGACCATTCTTTTAATGAATCTCTGACCTGCATTCCTTAGGAGTCTGCCTGCAGTTGAGAATATGCTGAAGAAATTAACAAACTTGTCTACCTCTCTATTGTAGATTACTAAGGTTCTCATACAGGAATAAAAGATAATTAATTCAATGTAAAACGCTCAGTTATACTTTGAAATCTTATATTAATAAATAGCACAAGCTCAGTGAGTTAGGTTTTAATTTTCTTATAAATTGAAAAATCTTTCACATATATTGAGATTTACAAATTTAGTAAAGGGTTTTTGCAAACTTTTAGTGTGTAATAAATGTGCATTCAAGTTTGGCCATAGGCAAAATTGTGTAGTTCTTGCAGTTGTATTTGATGACCCATCACTTCTCAATCCCTTCTCCAACCCAAACACACATACACATACTCTCATCTATATCCCCCTGCATGGTTCTCAAACAAGTGTCTACACTGTGGTTTTAGTTTTGATTCCATTCCATTATAATATCTTTTCTCTTTGTCCTTCCACCTAGTTATTTGCTCCCCAGTGTGGAATGAAACACACCTGGCTAAAGAGTTCCTGCACATTCATGTATTAATGGATTGGATTCTTTTCCTGTTAACATATTTGTAATTAATGAGAACATTAAGAAAAAATAAAGTACAGTGAGGAACATAATACTGCTGAATCATTTACTAAAAATTGTTGTTGTTGTTGTTGTTATGTGCCGTCAAGTCAAACCTGACTCATAGCCACCCCTCCTTGGGTTTCCGAGGTAGTATCACTACGGACGTAGGATTGCCCAACCTTCCTTCCAAGGAGTGGCTGGTGGGTTTCAACTGCCAGCCGTCTGGTTAACAGGCAAGTGTCAGCCACTATGCTACCAGAGCTCCCACTAAAAATACAGAAACCAAAAAAAACCCAAACCCACTGCCATCAAGTTGATTTCGATTCATAGCAACCCCTATTGGGTTTCCAAGGTGGTAAATCTTTATGGAAGTAGATTTCCCCAACTTCCATCCCCAGAGCTGCTGGGGGGTTTGAACCATCAACTTTCTGGTTAGTAGTCAAATAACCACGATTCTGGTTACCTAGTGCTGCTCTGACAAGAATATACACCACAAATGGGATGGCCTTAACAAACAGGAGTTTATTCTCTCATGGTTTGGAGGCTTTAAGTCCAAGTTCAATTTGCCAGGTTCTAGGGGCTGTGTGAAAGGCCCTCAACTTTGGGCTTTAGCTCTGCCTCTTGCTCCCAGCCCACTGAAGCTAGAGGCATCTCTTCACTCAGGCAGCCACTGGCTGCTGAGGCTAACAAGCCCAAGGTCCACAAGTGAAAAGGCACAGTCCCAATGTTACCAAACCACACAGCAGGCCATTAATTCAAGTCCATTGTAAGTCCCAAGGTTGGCAGAGCATAGCAGGTGCTGAACAATGACAATGACTACATGCAGGGTCCAAGCATGCCATATGCTAGAAATCATCCCCAAAGCTGCTGCTTATATATGAGAAGCAGACCACAGACCCAAAGGCAGCTACTCAGCTGCTCACAGTAGATTCCACCATGGAGTTGATTACCAGTCTCATCATGGGGAATATTACATCCAGCTGCCCAGCCACTCAACCAGGCCCAGCCAAGCTGACACACAAACATAACCACCACAGGCTCTACACCACCAAGCTCCTTAAAAATACAGATCACTCTTTATTTTATGTCTCGGCACTCTACCTTTAAAACATGATCTACTTTATTTTTGTTGCTGTTAGTAAGAATATATACAGCAGAACATACACCAATTCAAGTTTTTACATATATAATTCAATAACATTAATTACATTCTTTGAGTTGTACAATCATTCTCACACTTCTTTTCTGAGTTGCTGTTCATCCATTAACTCTCTGCCTTCTAAAATTCTTATCTAACCTTTTGAGTTGTTATTATCAATTTGATTCCATATAGACAGATCTTAAAAGAGCATGAAGCTCAAGGCAGACATCCTTTACTAGTTAAGCTAAACTATTATTTGGTATTAAGAAGACTTCAGGGGATATTTTTGATTTAAAGTTAAAAGACTATGTTAGGGCAATATTTTGGGGATTTATCCAGCCTTCATGGCTCCAGGAAGTCTGAAGTGTGTGTGTGTGTGTGTGTGTGTGTGTGTGTGTGTGTGTGTGTGTAATCTCTAACTCCACCTGGGGGATCTCTGGTGGTGTAGTGCCTAAGGCATTTGACTGCTAACCAGAAGGCTGATGGTTCAGATCCACCAGCCACTCTTCAGAAGGAAGGTTGGGCAATGTACTTCCATGGTGATACAGCCTCAGAAACTCAAGGAGGTATCACTATGAGTCAGATCCGATTTGATGGCAGTGAGTTTTGAGACCTCCACCTAGAATTCCCCAAAACGTCAGAAGCACTAACTTGATTTTGGCTTCTTAAAAATCTATACAAGGCAGTCCCCAGATCAAGAACTAGATCCGTTTTTATGTCTTTAAGTCTTTTAAGTGGAATTGGAGGTGAGTATGAGCAGATAGGTGCATACAGTCCTTATTTGGCCTTACTTTAGAGCAAGAAAAGGCTCAAGCCTTTTCAATGATTTAAAAGCTGCACTTGCAGCAAGTAAAGGTGATTTGTGAAGAAGAATTTGTTGAGAGCTGGGGCAGGTTCAATGTTTCAAATTGAGGGAAAATTTACATAACATTAAAAGGCAAGTAGGACTTAACTGTATTCAGCAGGGGAGACTAATAGTTCTGAGAGAGGGCTAATGCCTATCTGTAGGAAATGGAAACAGCATGGGGTTGGGAGTAAAATATAACTTGTGGCCAATCCAAGCATCCACACTAAATACCATTGGAATGCTGGGTGAGTGATTTCACCTACTTGAGCTTTAAGTTCATTTTATGAAAGCATGGGTAATAACACTTGTTTCTCTGAGTGTTTTGAGGATTAAAAGTTATAAAATATGGAGGAGCCAGTCATAAAATACATAACAGCTCTCTTGTAGCCAGTAGGTTTTCAGTCACCCTCTCCACTTCATTCTTTATTTTTCCTCCACCCTTTATCACAGTGATTTATGTTGCTCTAATTTGAAAGTGTTTTCAACTCCAATAAAAAGATACTTGCTGATTCATCAAATAGATACAATAATTAGTGACTATCTGCCTTAATATTTTGTGAATATAATTATGTTGTTGTTGTTATGTGCCCTCGAGTAGGCCCTGACTCATAGCGACCCCTCCTTAGGTTTCCGAGGTGGTATCACTACAGAAGCAGATTGCCCAACCTTCCTTCCGAGGAGTGGCTGGTGGGTTTGAACCGCCAGCCTTCTGATTAGCAGTCAGGTGACTTAGGCACTATGCTAGGATTTGTTTTTTTTTATATGAGGCACATATGCTCAATATGTACCATTAAGATCACAAAAGTATTTATTGAATCACACTTACTTCTGAATGGAAATCACACCACAGACATACACACACACAACTCAGTAAGACTAGTTAGTAGTGTGAGAAAGCTAATTTACTACTGCAAAAGGAGCCCTGGTGATACAGTGGTATCGGCTTGATAACTGAAATGTTGACACTTCAAACTTGTCAGCCTCTCCTTAAGAGAAAGATGTGGGAGTCTGCTTCCATAAAGATTACAACCATGGATTCTTGGAACCTGTGGGACAGTTCTACCTTGCCTGTCACTATTAGTCATAATCAGCTCGACAGACTGATGGCAATGGGTTAGGTTCTTGGTTTAGAATTTACAACTGTAGAGTGAAACTCTTAAACTGGAGGAGTAGGATCTGCAACTCTAATATGGAGAGTTCTTGAGTTTTGACTCCCAAACGATGCCAGCTAATTCACTTGTAACCAGAATCTTTGTGTGTGTTTTTTTAGTGAAAGATTGCATAGAAACATATTCCTTATTCTCTTTCTCTCAGAACTTCTCAAAGACAGTTCGCCTTTCCTTTTAAGCCTATAACACTAAAGATAAGGAGAAATTAGAAGCAAGAAACAGACAGAACTTGAGAAATTCATGAGATATTACCAGAAATGGACCTTGCTCAGGAAACCGTGATAGTTGGGTGGAAATTTTATGGCATGTGTCATCTCTATTTGTCAAAATCCAGGTGGAAAATCATAGTTCTCCCAAAATCTTAGTCACCATTCTCCATGTGACTCACCGTTGCTTTCTCTATACTTACTAGAGTTCAATTCCCAATATACTTAGCTTCCACATTGTATTTGTAGAATAATTGCTTCAAATTAAATTTGTGAAGTTTTTACAAATTGGGTTTATAGGTTTGCCTCAAAGCTAGAGCATAGAATTAAGATAGTCATTCATTTTTAAAGACATGGCTTTAAACCTTTGTACATTTATTTTAATGGCTATACTATTGTTGGGGTTCATCCCCAGTGAAGTAAAAGCTTCCAGGTAAGTTTGTGCGGAGAGACTCAAAAACTGACCTAGAGTCACTCTCAGAGACATCAAAAGGGAGTTTACAGAAAAGCAGCACTTCATCCAGCCACGGCCAGCTGGTCAGGTTTCAAGTCCGCAACCCCCTCCCATTTCCCTGGGGGGTGGAGTTTACTGTAAGGTGAACAGCCAAAGCATGGTTCACAGGGGGAGTGGTTGAGACACTGAGGTACTTGGTTCCAAGCAGTCTGAGGTGATAACAATGCCTCCAGGCTGGTGGTCCTTGGAACTAAGGAATGTGGCCAAGGAGGTGGAGAAAAGGAAGGGAGTGGGATGATTCAGCATTTTCTTTCTAAGATGGCATTTACTTTCAGGGTGAAGTCCAGGTGCCATTTTGGGGTGTTTGGAGGCCTGTATCATATAACTATTATATATTGCTGGAGCTCATCTCAAATCTAATTTTAGAAATCATCAAGGTTTTGGTGAAAGATAGCAAAGATGGATTATATGAATTATGTCTATGACCATGCCACTGGATTGCTGGAGAAGAATGTTTCTGTGAGTAAAGTTTTCTTAGCTATAAAAACACAGTTTAAAAACAAAAGTTAACTGTTATTACCAAATTCATAGTTGATTATAAATAAAGAGGTTAACTATCCTGTCATTTTTAATGTATATATAAAAAAAGGTAAGTCTATTTAAGCTTTCAAAGCTACCTCTACATCTCACTACTAAATTAAAAAAAATAAAATGAAGATTCTAATTCTGTCACGTTATTCACAGCTTCATATCTGAAGTTCACACTCCAGTACCAAAACCACCATTCCACAGTTTCACCAGTTCCCCAGTCATCCCGATTCCTGACCTTGGAACTCATTTCCCGAATTATGGCTTGGCTCAACCCTTAGACCTAAAACTCTGCACTAATTTATCTGGCTTTGGGTTTTTATTTCCTTTTTTAATTAATTATCATTCTCCACTCTATGAATGATTCTATGATTCTACTAATCAGTCAATTTTATGAACTGGCAAGAGCTAATTTTTAAATTCAGACATATTGCCACGTAATAGCTAAACAGAGCCATATATTAAGAAATAAATTGTATAAACTTTACACTCAGTGCACTGTATTAAGCAAAGGTAGTAATTAACTTTCATCACTTCCTAATTATTTGACTACATTTTATTATTATCTATGTTCTTGAAGTTATTTTATCTATTGCTTCTGTATGGTGAATATACTGCGTACTGACATGCCACTGGGTATCTCTTCCCAACTTACCATGGCAGCTTGAAATTATTTATCCCATAAATATGATCAAAAACTACAAATCAGTTATTTTTATATTTTCAGAGAGCAAATTATAAACATTTATCAGCATGTCTTTGAAATATGCTACAAGTCCATTCCGTAATATAAACTGGCTTAGATCCAGAGAAGCAGAGCAAAGTCAGCACCTTCACTGAAGTAATCTCCTTCTTGGGCTCTTTACTACACCTTTCCCTAGGATTCAGAGCTTGGAAAAGCACAAAGAAGCAAATAAAGAATTCTATTACAAATACTGTAATCAAGGCAGAGAGATCTGGCAGGCATTGTGAAGAGGGGATAAGGGAGACTTAGCTGCCAATGACCTACTTTTAATAACGTCTACTAAATCTTCCAGGGAAGTCTTTAGCTCTGATTATAAATATTAATTCGATTTCAAGTAAATACTATTTAAAGGGTCTGTGCTCCTTAGATGGGGATGTTTTAGATAGATAGATATATAGATAGATACTACCCACCCACTGTCATATAGTCAATTCAGACTCATAATGACCTTATAGGGCAGAATAGAACTGACCATAGAGTTTACAATGCTGTAAATCTTTTCAGAAGCCGAGTGCCTCATCTTTCGCCAGTGAGTGGCTGGTAGGTTTGAACTATTGACCTTTTGGTTAGCAGTCAGATAGATAGATAGATATAAAGTGGGCACACACGTGCACAAGTTGCTGAAGTGGGTAATATATTAGATTTTAGGTAATAAGCCCAATCCAGCTACAAAGTTAAAGATGAGTTAACTAACTCTGTAAACAGAGAGTAAAACCTTGGCACCTTCAGCAGATGTAAAATTCCACCATGTATGGATAGGGTCAACATTATTTAGCTTTGCTATGGCATTTTCCTTGTTAAGCATATCATCAGCAGAGCACAAATATTTATAGGAACAGCACCTCTATACATTTCAAACAAGGATTCAAAGAATGTGATACACATTAAATGGTTACATTCTAAAATTCTTAACAGGAATTTGAGGCTTTGGCTGCTTGATATTTTTCTGCTCTGTGGGGAATGGAGTCTCAGGTTAAAGACTCTGCTATAGTCATTGAACTCTGTGCCACCAAGAGTTGAGGATTCTGCAAACTTTCAACTAGTGCCAGAGAGAAGGTGGAAGGCATTTCTTCTTTTAACCACAATCCCAGCGGCAGATGAAGGAGTGGCATTACCCATTCCACATGGAATCTTGCTGAGAATACTTTTACTGTAATTACTGTGTCTCATACCAGGAAGTGTTCTAAGTGAGGAATTTATGAAGCGTGCATCACATCACACTGTTTTTGTGGCTGAAGCATTCTTTAAAATCTGTCATCTTAGTGCAACAATGTTCCTATTTAATTAAGCACTAGGTTTTTCAGGATAAATAAGAGGCTCTCTGTCTTTCTCTGCGAACACAATCTGAGGAAGAAACGTCAGTCTCTTAAAGTTCTTCACTGTACAGCACCCATTCTTTTTTATTTTTTGAACATCATATTGTGCTTCAGGAAAAAGGTTACATGGCAAATTATATTTCAGTCAATAATCCTACACAAATTGCTCCATGACATTGATCATAATCCCCACAATATGTCAGCACTCTCCCCTTTTCCTTCCTGGGTTCCCTTTACTTTCTCAGATTTTCCTGTCCCTTCTTGCCTTCTCACTTTGATTTTGGGAAAATGTGGCCCTTTTGGTCTCATACAGTTGATTGTTCTAAGAAGCACATTCTTTCCGGGTGGTATTGTTTATTTTATAGACCCAGCTATTAACTGGCTGAAAAGTGGCCTTCAGAAGGGTTATCAGTTTCAAGTTAGAATACTGTCTTAGAGAAACAGTCTCTGGGGTTTCTCTAGTCTCTTTTTGACCAACAATTCTTCACTTTTTTGAATTTTATTCTTCATATTTTATCCATTCTAACCAGGACCTTGGCCGATGTTCATCCAGTTCAGAAGGTGGCATATGATCAAGAACCAATGGTATTGAGGGGAGAAGTCAAAGCTGCACTGAAGGAATTGGCAAAAAACAAGGCTCCAGGAATTGATGGAATACCCATTGAGATGTTTCAACAAATGAATGATTGGAAGAGATCCATATCTGTACTCATTCCAAAGAAAGGTGATCCAACAGAACATGGAAATTATAAAACAATATATCATTAATATTACAGGCAAGTAAAATCTTACTGAGGATAATTCAAAAACGGTTGCAGCAGTATATTGACAGGAAACTTCCAGAAATGCAAGCAGGATTCAGAAGAGGATGTGGAATGAAGGATATCATTGCTCATGTCAGATAGATCTTGGCAGAAAGCAAAGAATACCAGAAAGATGTTTACTTGTGGTTTATTGACTATGCAAACACATTTGATTGTATAGATTATAACAAATCATAGATAACATTGAGAAGAATGGGAATTCCAGAACACTTAATTGTGCTCATGGAGAACCTGTACATAGACCAGGAGACTGTCATTTGAACAGAGAAAGGGAATATTGCATGGTTTAAAATCAGGAAGGGAATGTATTAAGGTTGCATCCTTTCACCATAGTTATTCAAACTTATGCTGAGCAAATAATCCGAGTGGCTGGACTATATGAAGAAGAATGTGGCATCAGGATTGGATGAAGACACATTAACAACCTGCAATATGCAGACAACACAACCTTGCTTGCTGAAAGTGAAGAAGACTTGAAGCCCTTATTGAGGAAGATTAAAGATTACAGTCTGCAGTATGGATTACATCTCAATATTAAGGCAATGAAAATCTTCACAACTGGACTGATAGGCACCATCATGATAAATGGAGAAAAGGTTGAAGCTGGCAAAGATTTCTTATTACTTTTTCCACAATCAACACCAATGGAAGCAGGAGTCAGGAAATCAGATGACACATTGTACTGGGCAAATCTGCAAAAGACCTCTTTAAAGTGCTGAAGAGCAAAGATATCTCTTTAAAGAATAAAGTGTGCCTAACCCAAGCCATGGCACTTTCAGTCACCTCATATGCATGTGAAAACTGTATAATAAATAAGGAAGACTGTAGAATAGTTGAGTTTTTCAGCTTTTGACTTGTGATGTTGGTGAAGAACCCTGAAAGCATCATGGACTGCCAGAAGAACAAACAAATCTGTCCTGGAAGTTGTGCAGCCAGAATGCTCCTTGAAAGCAAGAATGGCCAGATTTCATCTCACCTACTTTGGTCATGTCATCAGAAGGGATCATTCCCTGGAAAAGTTTATCATGCTTGGTAATGTGGGGGGCCAGTGAAAAAGAGGAAGGCCCTCAATGAGATGGATTGACACGGTGGGTGCAGCAATGAGCTCAGGTATAGCAAGGATTGTGAGGTTGGCGTAGGATTGGGCAGTGTTTCATTCTGTTGTATGTAGGGTCATTGTAAGTCAGAGCGGACTTGACGGTACATAACAACAACAATAATCAGGACCTTCTAGTGTGGTCCTGGTCCGAGCAGAAGGTAGTGGTAGCTAGGCACTATCTAGTTCTGGTCTCAGGTTAGAGGAGGCTGTGATTCCTATGGACCATTAGTTACTTAGACTAATTGCTGCCTTGAGTCTTTGGTTTTCTTTATTCTCTTTTGACCCAGGCAGGAGGTACCAATAGTTGCTTCTTAGATGGTTGCTCACAAGCTTTTAAGACCCCACAGACTAGAATGTATAACATTGTATTTATGTTTTGCCAAGTGACCTATAAGTCCCCTGAGACATGGTCCTTAGCTTTCAAGTCCAGTAGTTCAATCCTGATATCTAGGTAATTTCTATAACTGTGCCTCCTATGTGTTCTATTATATATGTGAGTATACATGGCAGCATTTAAAAATCTGTACGTAAAAATATCACAATCATACCCACGTATGAGGGTGTATTTCTGTATATATGACTTCTTTTACCTATTTAGCGTACATATTTACATATGTCTCTACTCACAAATTATTGTTTGTTGTTACTGTTGTTGCAGGATTGTATATGTTAGAGCATTGACCATAGTTGTCCTTCATTCTTAAGTATCTCTCAATCTTCCTTTGCCTTGGTCATACTATGCTGACACCCTTCAAATTGTGTATTGCCTTCCCTTTCACCATTATTAAAACTTGTGTACTATCTAAATATCTCTTCTCAGGTAACCATCAACTAATGCTTCTGTGCATAATTCTATTGTTGACTTTTTAAAATTGGGGATCTCATACAATGCTTGTCCTTTCATGATTGATTTATTTTACTCAGCATAATGTCTTCCAGATTTATCCATTCTGTAAGATGTTTTTCAGATTCATGATTATTCTTTATTGTTGTATAGTATCCCATTTTAAGTATGTAGTAGTTTGTTTATCCATTCATCCACTGACAGACACTTAGGTTCTTTGCATCTCTTTGCTATTGTGAATAATTCTGAGAGTAACATGGGTGTGCATATGTCTATTCGTGTCACAGATCCTATTTCTCTAGGATATATACCTAGGAGTGAAATTGACATATCATATGGTATTTCTATTTCTAATGTTTTGAGGAAGCACCATACTGTCTTCCATAGTGATTGTACCCTGTTGCTGTCCCACCAGCAGTGTATAAAAATTCTAATCTCTCCACTGTCTTGTCCGGATTTGTTGTTCTCTGTTTTTTGATCAGTGCCATTATTGCTGGGGTGAGATGGTATCTCACTGTAGTTTTGATTTGCATCTCTATAATGACTGCTAACCAGAAGGCTGGTGGTTCACACCCACCAGCCACTTCGGAAGGAAGACTGGGCAATCTACTTCCATAGAGATACCACCTCAGAAACCTAAGGAGGGGTAGCTATGAGTCAAATCGACTCGAGGGGAGTGAGTTTGGTTTCGTTGGATTTAATGACTAATGATCACGAGCATCTTTTCATGTGTTTGTTAGCCCCTGAATATCTTTTTTACTGGTGTCTATTCATGTCCTTTGTCCATTTTTTAATTGGTTTGTCTTTTTATTCTTGAGGTGTTGAAGTTTTCTATAAATTTTTGAGATTAGGCCCTTGTATAATATGTTGTTGTCAAAAATTTTCCCAACTGTAGGCTCTCTTTTTATTCTTTGGGTGAGCAGAAGGATTTAACTTTCAGGAAATTCCATTTATCTAGTTTATATATCTGTTGTTTGTCCATTTTTAGTTATGTTTGGTAGTCTGTTTGTGCCATAAATTAGATCCCCAAGTTTGTTTCTAAGTTTTCTTCCATGAACTTTATGGTTTTAGATTTTACTTTTAATTCTTTGTTCTATTTTGAGCTAGGTTTTGTGTATGGTGTGAGGTATGAATCTTGTCTCATTTTTCTGTAAATGGAAATCCAGTTTTGCCAACACCATTCACTAAAGAGACTATCTTCCTTTTAAAAAAAAAAAAAAAAAAAAGATCAGCTCTCTACAGGTGAATAAGTTTACGTCTGGGTTCTTTATTCTGTTCCATTGATCCATGTGTCTGTCATTGTACCAGTTCCAGGCTATTTTGACTACTGTGGCCGCATAGTAGGTTCTGAGATTGAGAAGTGTGAGGCCTCCTACTTTGTTCTTATTTTATGTTTTACTTATTTAAGGCCTCTTTCCTTTCAATGCAAAGTCGGTGATTAGTTTTTCCATTTTATTAAAAAATGTTATTGGAATTTGAATCAGGATTGCATTATAGCTATAGATTATGTTAAGGAGCACTGGCATTTTCAAAATGTTAAGTCTTCTTGTCCTTGAGCATCGTATGTTTTTCCATTTAAGCAAGTCTCTTTTGGTTTCTTGTAGTAGTGTTTTGCAGTTTTCTTTGTATAGGTTTGTATGTTCCTGGTTAGATTTACTCCTAAGTATTTTATCTTTTTGAGGGCTATTGTTAATGGTACTCTTTTCATGACTTCCTTTTTGGAATTCTCCTTATCAGTGTAGAAGAATCCAATTTATTTTTGTATGTTGATCTTATACCCTGCTACTTTGCTGACGACTGTTTCCATTAGTTCCATTAGCTTTCTTGTACAATATTTGAGATTTTCTATATATAATATAATATCATCTGTGAATAGGGATACTTGCACTTCTTCCTTACCAATGTGCATGCACTTTATCTACCTTTCATGTCTTATTGCTCTAGCTAAGACTTCCAGTACAATATTGAAAAAGAGTGATGATTGAAAGCATCATCACTTGGTTCCTGTCCTCAAGGGGAATGCTTTCAGTTTCACTCCACTGAGGATAATGTTGGCTGTTTTTTGTGTACATATGCCCTTAATCATGTTGAGGAATTTTGCTTAGATACCTCTTTTGCTGAGAGTTTTTGTTAGGAAATGAATGACACCCATTCTTGAATTCCTTATGCATTCTAAATTTAAAGAAAAAAA
>NW_006921689.1:2170592-2186095 GCF_000298275.1 Orycteropus afer afer | reverse complement strand
TATATATATATATATATATATATATATATATACACATATATATATGTATATACATATCACAAACACACATAATAACTATTTTTATAATTTTACTTTAGAGTGAGCTGTTGTTAGATGTCATTGAGTCAGTTCCAACTCAAAGCGAGCTTATGTAAAACAGAACAAAACACTGCCTGGTAGTGCAAAATTCTCATAATCATTGCTATGCTCAAGGCCCTTGTTGGAGCCACTGTGTCAATCAATCTCAATGAGGGTGTTCGTCTTTTTCTCTGACTCTCTACTTTGACAAGCATGATGTCCTCCAGGAACTGGTCCCTCCTGATGACACATCCAAAATTCATGAGAC
This sequence comes from Orycteropus afer afer, assembly GCF_000298275.1. NCBI lineage: Eukaryota > Metazoa > Chordata > Mammalia > Tubulidentata > Orycteropodidae > Orycteropus > Orycteropus afer. The sequence goes on along the minus strand of NW_006921689.1, from coordinate 2,185,749 downwards.
AAAATCTTACCATCCTTGCTTCTAAGGTACATTCTGGCTATACTTCTTGCAAGACAGATTTGTTCATTCTTCTGGCAGACCATAGTATGTTCAATATTCTTCATCATCATAATTCAAATATGTCAATAATTCTTTAGTCCTCTTTATTCATTGTCCAGCTTACCTGCATGTGAGGTGATTGAAAATACCATAACTTGGGTCAGGCATACCTTAATCTTCAAAGTGATTTTTTGCTTTTTAACATTTTAAAGAGATTTTTTGCAGCAGATTTGTCCAATATGTTGTTTGATTTCTTGACAGCTGCTTCCATGAGCATTAAGTGTGGATCCAGGTAAAATGAAATCTTTGACAACATCAATCTTTTCTCCATTTATCATGATGTTGCTTATTGGTCCAGTTGTGAGGATTTTTGTTTTCTTTATGTTGAGATGTAATCTATACCAAAGGCTGTAGTCTTAGATCTTTATCGATAAGTACTTCAAATCCTGTTCACTTTTAACAAGCAAGGTGTATTATCTGCATAATGCAGGTTTTTAATGAGTTTTCCTCTAACACCAATGCCACATTCATCTTCATAAAGTCACCCTTTTCAGACTATTTACTCAGCATACAGACTGAATAAGTGTGGTGAAAGGATATGAGAATGACTGTATCTTGGTCCATGTACATGTTTGTATGACCACAATTAAGCATCCAGAATTCTAATTCTTTGCAAAGTTAACCATACTTTATTGTGCTTCACCCAGTCAAATGTTTCTGCACAGTCAATAAAACACAAATAAACATCTTTCTGATATTATCTGCTCTCAGCCAAGAGCAATCTGATACCAGCAATGATATCATTCTTTCCATATCCTCCTTTTAATCCAGCTTGAATTTCTGGTATTTCCCTGTCAATGTACTTCTTTTAATTAGCTTTAGCAAAATTTTACTTGTGTGTGATATTAATGATGTTGTTCAATAATTTCTGTATTGTGCTGGATCACTTTTCTTTGGAATGGGCATAATATGGGTCTCTTACAGCTGGTTGGCCAGGAAATTTCCCCAAATTTCTTGGCATAGATGAGTAAGCACTTCCACCTTTGCATCTGTTTGTTGAAACATTTCAACTGATATTCCATCAGTTCTCAGAGCTTTGTTGTTTTGCTAATGCCTTCAGTACCATCAGTTCTTGATCATATGCTACCTCCTGAAAAGGTTGAACTAAGATCAATTATTTTTGGTACAGTGCTTCTCTGTATTCCTTCCTTCCCTCTTCTTTTGATGCTTCCTGTATTGTTCAATATTTTGAATCATTCAATATTGCAACTAGAGTTTTGAAGTTTTTCTTCAGTTCTTCAACTTGAGGAATGTCTATTGTCTTTTGGTTTTCTAACTCAAGTTTTTGCATATTTTATTATCATACTTTATTTCTTCCGCCGCCCTTTGAAATCTTCTATTTGGCTCTTTTACTTCATCATTTCTTCCATTCGCTGCAGCTACTCTACATTCAAGAGTAAGTTTCAGACTATTTTCTGACATCCCTTTTGGTCTTTTCTTTCTTTCCTGTCTTTTTGATAGCCTTTTGTTTTCTTCATGTATGATATCCTTCACAGTATCACACAATTTGTCCTGTCATTCATTGGTCATTTAGTGTTCAAAGCATCAAATCTATTCTTGAAATGTAGGTGAGAAATATTCAAGGTTGTGCTTTGGCTCTCATGGACTTGTTTTAATTTTCTTCAGCTTCTACTTGAACTTGCATATAAGCAATTGATGGTCTCTTCTGGAGTTGTAATTTTCGTATGGATAATATTGAGTTTCCCTAGCTTTTCTTTCCACAAACCAAAACCAAACTCACTGCCATCGAGTCGGATCCAACTCATAGCGACCGTTCCTTGGGTTTCTGATGCAGTATCACTAGAGAAGTAGATTGCCCAATCTTCCTTCCGAGGAGTGGCTGGTGGGTTTGAACTGTTTGATTCCTGTGTATTTCATATGGTAAGCTCCACATATATAGTCACCATTTATATTGCTGAAAATATATACTTGTAATGAGTAAGTCATTGGTCTTAAAAAATTTTATCATGTGACTGTTAACATCATTTCTCACCAAATCCCTATTTTCCAACTATTGATCCTCAACGACAGTGAGTTTGGTTTTTGGTTTGGGTCATTCTTTGGGAGCTCTGGTGGCACAGTGCCTAATTTATTTGACTGCAAACCAGAAGGCTGGCAGTTCAAACTCAACAGCCACTCCTCAGAAGGAAGACTGGGCGATCTATTTCTGTAGAGATACCACCTCGGAAACCCAAGGAGGGGTCACTATAAGTTGGAATCAACTAGATGGCAGTGAGTTTGGTTTGGTTTGGATCCCTCTTTGTTTCTCAGTTTCCCATTCCAATCACTATTAATAATTAATGAATTTGGATTGAATGTTTGATCAATTTAAGACTGCAGATAATGGTAAAAATCTTTAATTTCTTCATATTTGGCATTAGTGATGGGTGCATAAATTTGAATAATAGTTGTATTAACTGATCTTGCTTGTAGGTATATGGATATTATTCTAACACTGACAGCACTGTACTTCAAGATAGATTTTGAAATATTCCTTTGACAATGAATGTTGCAACATTGCTCTTCAATTTGTCATTACTGGCATGGTACACTATATGATTTTTTGATTCAAAATGGCCAATATCAGTCCATTTTAGCTCACTAATGCCTAGGATATCTGTGTTTATGTGTTCCATTTCATTTTTGACAATTTCCAATTTTCCTGGAATTTTACTTCTTAGGTTTCCATATTCTGATTACTAATGGATGCTTGCAGCTGTTTCTTCTCATTCTGAGTCATGACAAATCAGCAAATGAAGGTTCTGAAAGTTTTACTCCATCCATACCATTAAGGTCGACTCTGTTTTGCAACCTATTTCCAGTCATATTTTGAGTGTCTTCCAACCTGAAGGGCTCATCTTCTGACATTATAGCAGACAATGCTCAGCTGCTATTTATGAGGTTTTCATAGGCTAAGTTTTTCAGAACTAGACCATCACATTCTTCTTCCTATCAGTCTTAGTCTGGAAACTCAGCTGAAAGCTTTGCACCATGAATGACTTGCTAGTAGAGTATCTAGCATCACAGCAACATGCAAATCACCAACATATGACAAACTGACAGAGGAGTGGTGGTTCATTGTAGTATGCTTGGGGAAATACATTGAATTTGGTTTGTTCCTGGGAGAGCCAAGCAAGAGGTGGGTGAAATAGAAAAGAGAGGTAAGAGCTGTGAAAGAGTGGTGTTGAGAGTGAGAGCTCAACAAAATATATAAAAACTGACCTAACAAGTTTTTCCCTATTGCTTCATTATTTCTCCCTGAGTTTCCTCTCCTACTTATTGATGACCTCACTCCCATCCCAAGCACCTATCTTGAACCCCTTATTGCAACATCTTGTCAACTGTTTCTCCAAATAATGTAATCAACAAAGAAGGCTAACAGTTAGCAATTGGTTAAGCCTCTTATACATTTCTTTTTTTATAGAAGTATTTTGAAATCAAAGAAAAATACATTCTTAAAATCCACAGCAAAATGACTTTTCTTGTTGAACATTTTGGGGAGGAATCTTCTCAGAGCAGGTCACATGAAGCAGTAGTGATAGTGTTAATATGCTCTATTATGATGTTGTATGCTCTCTAGTAGATTCTGATTCATAGTGACCCTGTTGGACAGAGTAGTACTGCCCCATAGGATTTCCTAAGTTGTAATAGATTACAATCTATTATCACTCACTGCCATCGAGTTTATAGGCCTATAAAAAGTTTTATAATTCTTTTATTTTTTGAAAAATAGCTAAAATGGCATTTGAAATGTTTCTATTTTAAACTAAAATGTCATTAAATTAAGAAATTTTAAAAGCCTTATCAACTAAGCTTTTCTTAAGAAGTTTAAATTTGTTTTATATTGCATTTATATAACACAAATAGGTCACATTTTTACTCTCAGAAGAGATTTTCTGTAGACTTAGTTAAGCAGCAAAATGGCTATTTTTAGAGTTGTTATCTTCAGTATTACACACTAATTTTATTCTCTGACTCACAGTAAATGAAGTGTTCATTTTTATACAGTTATATAGATAGTAATTTGAAAATAAACTTTTATTAACCAAGTTCTAGCTAGGTAGTACATTTATAAGTTGCTCTTATAAGCCATCTTTATACTGAACTTTGTAAGTGTTTGTAATAAACTTTCTTGACTGCAATGCAAGCATTCCATAATTACATGTCACAGTGCAAGTCTTATCCAATGAGGTTGTGGTTTTCCAATTTTAGGACAAAGCATGACATTTCATCAGTGAGTTGAGATTTAGTCTTGTTCTCCTTTGATTCCATAAATGGTGGTTCCAAATTTAAAATGAGGCACTTAACTTACAACTATTTTCTTTCTTTTTTTTTTTTTTTTTGAGAGTTAGAAATAACATACAAATTTCTGGCATGTTGACAGAAGAATGTCAACAATTCTCTCCCTGACATGAAATATTTAATTCATAAAGCCCATGTTTCCTATCCTTAAGCAGTTTCATAGACAAGGCTGCAATAAAAACAAACTCTATCTGCCTATGTGCTTACCAGTTTGTAAAACTTACATGGTGTCTTTGCCAATAGATAGTCCCAGGAAGGACTAAGATTCCAAATTTATATTTGCATAGAGGGGCCTATACTTTGAAATATTCCAATGGAAAACAAAATTTGTGTTCTACTGTACTGAAAATAGTATTTTCCAAATTGAAGGCTATTGAAACACACTATGCTGAATCAAATCTGTAATCCACATAGCTCATAGCAAACATATTGGTAGAAGTATCTCAGAACAATAAGTTGCACACTTTGGGTTTCTCCTAAATAGTTGAAAACTATAGAAAATTATCAAAGAAGACAAATTGTTTACTACTATTATGATTAATATTTTTTTCCATAATTACAGTGAAATGAACTCTGAACTCTCCTCAAAAAATGTCACTATCTCAATTGTCATATAAGCTATTCGGACTATTTAATTTTTCACTTGTTTGTGATGACATACACAACTTTGGTAAGACAATTAATTTTCATTGAACTTTTGATGAAACTGATTTCCTCTTTATTAGCATAAAGTCATAAGGAAGGGCTTCAAAAGCTTTATTCTTTCCTTTTAGATAAGTAAGGGTGGACAAGGAAAACAAATTTAATTGTCTCTAATTTTTGTAAACTGTTTTAAAGTAACAAAAGCACCAGGGGATTTCATCAGGAAAAAGGAAGCTCTAGTACTAATATTAAGAAGCTCTGGTGGCGCAGGCAGTGCCTGCACTTGACTGCTAATCAGAAGGTTGGCGGTTCAAACCCAGCAGCCACTCTGCAGGAAGAAGACTGGGCAATCTGCTTTGGTAAAGATTCACTGCCTCGGAAACCCAATAGAAGTCTCTATGAGTTGGAGCAGACTCCACGGCGCTGGGTAATACCAGTATTGGGCATTGTCAACTCAAAGTAGGACGCTTAAACTTTGCTGCTATTAGCAGGGTTGAGAAAAATTACCTCGCCCTTTTTGTCTGTGGTATACGGTAGAAGGGTTGGCCTTGGTTTGGTCCACCTGCCAGACGAGTTTAAAGTTTCAGAGGCTCGGAGGGACGCCACTTAGATCAAACAGCCTAAATGAGAAGACCGGCAGTGGTGCGGCAGTTGTGCTGCATCTAGGAAGCGGTTAAACTCCTGTTAAAGCTAAATCTTTCTCTTTTATGCGTCATGCACACGACCGACCTCCTTTTCCACTGACCGTAGATTATTTCTGACAATCCAGGATATCCCAAAAGCTTGGAGACATATGGCTGGAAAATGAAACGACTCAGGAGTGTGACCACATCGTTATTTTGTTGTCGCAGGGTATCAGATGGGCAGTCAGTGAACAGCGCAGAGATGTGAGCGGACAGTTTTACAATGTGAAGCTAAGACAGATTGCATTTTCTTTTGGCCAATGGCACTTGCTTTTTCTCCCTCTCTGCAATATCGATTAACTCAACTTTGCAGTGGATAGCCAAAAAAGAAGAGTATGAGGTGATTTCGATCATCATAACAAGTGTCGGCGGCGTCGCAGCGTTCAGGGAGCTGCGGTCGCGACCTGCCGCGTCCTGTGCTGATTTCAGGGCTGACACCACGGAGGCGGCTATGAAGCGGACAGTGCGCTCGATCCGCCGAGGCTAGAGACCCGACGCCCGAAGGGGCTCTGCCGATCTCGCCGCAGCCTCCGAGGCCCAGCTGCCTCTCATCCTCTGCGTTTGATTACCTTTCTCACTGTCTTTGAAAAGTCATGGAAGACGGTCCGCTGCCAGACCTCAGGGACATCGAACTGAAGCTGGGGCGCAAAGTGCCGGAGAGCCTAGTGCGCTCGCTCCGCGGGGAGGAGCCGATTCCCCAGGAAAGGGACAGAGACCCCTGCGGGGGGAGCTGCGGCGGTGGCGGCTGCAGTAGCAGCAGCAGCTGCTGCAGCTTCCCTCCCTCCTTGTCTTCCTCCTCTTCGTCCTCCCCAACCTCTGGCTCACCACGACGTAGCCACTCCAGCGCCCTGGAGAGGCTGGAAACCAAGCTTCACCTCCTCAGGCAAGAGATGGTGAGTGTGGGGTGCCAGGCTCAGGCGGCGGGCCTGGTGCGGGAGATGGGGCGATCAGAGCTTGGAGCCGGGGGAAGAGGGCGGCGGAGGCTGCAGAGCCGAAAGCTGAGTGCCGTGTGCGTGAGAAATGCGGGGAGAGCACCGCGCTAGGGGCGCGCTTCTGGAGGCAGCTGCAGGGAAGCTTGTTTACCCCGGACTTTGCACGGTTACAATTTGCTGCAACTGCAGAGCCTGTTCTGCTCTGTGTACTTTCTGATAGCGCCATCAGGCTGCTCCCAGCTCTAACCATTCTGCAGCCTTCGGGCAACGGCCCACAGAGGGTTTGCAGTTGCTGCACCCTAGTGGGGCCTGCTATAAGATGTCCACACTTCCGATAGGTTCAAAAGGTGGCCCAGTTCATTGCACTCACAGCAAAGGTACTTCCTGGTTTGCCCGGAGGTGGCGCGACCCGGGCCCTGCAGCCTTCAATTTTGCTCACTCCTTTTCCAGAATCGCCTTCTCCCTGAAGCAGCAGCCGCAGCTGCTCCAAGGCCACTGTTGAGCTGATTCTCCACAGCTGGCTCCGAAAACAATGGCTCTCTCGTCACTGATGTCTTTATGAATGGCTTGCTTCAATGTTTTGATCCCAGCGAGCAGGTGATCCCCAGGCTCAGAACCACCTCATACCCTTCCCCTTCAGTCCTCTGTTTGCAGTTGATTTTCCTGCTGTTTGTAAACGTTAGACTAAGAATAGGACAAGTGACATTTGTTATTCCGGATGTACTTAGGTTTAGCACTTATTTACTAGTTCTGAGCCTATAGGCAAGTCACTTCGCCTGCGTAACCTCAGTCTATTTATGCTATGAGCTAGTTGGGGGAAACAATCTCCCTTCCTACATCCTTTGAAGAAAATGATCACAAAGCTACAGCATTTCCTACCAACTTGGAAAGGAGGAATGTTGCAGCAGTGACCCTCAGTAGGGGATGGGATGGTGAGCAGGATTGCCTACATAAATGACTAAATGTATTTGGGGATTTTCATTTAAAAGAAGTAACCAAAAATGCTTATCTGACTCCTTTCTCTGCAGTTGGAAGACTGCAAAGGGAGTAAGTTGCAGAGCATAAAGTAATCTTGGCAAATACATTACAGCAAAAAGTCAGTCTTTAGAGGTGGCACCGTACGTCCAAAATTTTCATTCTACTCTCTACACAAAGGCTCTAGGATGTCACTTTCAAAATCTCTAAAAAATCTTTAAGGTTGACCTACTGAAGGGCTTTAATTATTTTTTTCTCAAGTATCCATTTTCTTCCTGCATGAGATATTCCAGATGTTAAAATGAGATACACTCATCCACACTGTATATGCAGTACAACTTATTTTTACAATCTGAACTTTTCACCATCTAAATACTCACACATACACAGGATATACATACCAGTCATTCAACAAATATTTGTTAAGCATTTACTATATCCTGGTAATTATCTGGGTGTGGAAAATACAAAATGAAAAAGGTCAAGGGGCGTGACCCTTAAAGGATATCAAATCCTTTTCACTCATTTGCCACTTATTCTTTGTAATATATCAAACCAAATGTGTTGAAAAAATGTAAGGTTAAAAAAAAGAAGAAGAAGAAAGAAAAGAAAAGCTATAGAAAACTGGGAGCTCTGGTGGCATAGTGCCTAAGGCTTTTGACTACTAACCAAACGCTGGCAATTCAAACCCACCAGCCACTCTTTGGAAGGAAGGTTGGGCAATCTACTTCCCTAGGGATACCGCCTCGCAAACCCAAGGAGAGGTCGCTATGAGTTGGCATTGCCGACTCCACGCAATGAGTTTTATTTATTTATTTATTTTTGGTTTTATACAAAACTAGGTTTATCTGTAGCTTTCAATGAAAATTTCATATAGTTAATAAAAATCTGTCCTCCAGACCAGATCTTGCTATATATAATGATCATGGTATAGTAATCAGGGAGAAAACAAAACCAAAAACTTAAGCAGAAACAACAGCAGCAGCAGATTGCTAGTTTGACCATTCATTACATTTTTTTTTTATGTGAAGCATCACTATCTATAGACATAGAGCAAGAACAGATGTTTATATGTTGAACTCTTCTCTCTCATAAAGATCTCTATTGAGCAAATAGTAACATTGGCTATGCGCGCTTTGAGGGAGGGAATTGAAAACAGGTATATTCCCTTGCCAATGAAAGCGTCTCCCCCATTTTACACAACTCCCGTGGCTACTAAAAACCCCAGCTTTGGCACAAATGCAAACCAACAGATTTGTTTTTGTGTAGACTTAGCAGGTTTTTTATAAACACTGAACAGATGCAGTTCTGCGGTTCTTCCCGTTCTCTGCAATTCTCTGTCCTCTCCTAGCATCCCCACGTATAGAAGTTATAGAAATAGAGTTGGCCTATGACTTCGTAATCATTATTCTCTGTTCTTCTTCCCTGTACCATGGGTGTTGAGTTAACGTCCTTAATAGTATGCATCATCACATATTTCTTGATCATTGTTTTGAGCTGTTCACAGATTTTTCTTCTAGATAGTCTGGAGTTACTATCTTTGCACTCACCCTTGGGACTCCTTTCTATGAAACACTTTAGTCATGTACAAGCCTTTCTAGAGACCTCCAGGAACTGAGCTTCTTTTCCTGTTAGGATTGATGATTGTGTCCTTGACACAGTACAGCAAAGGCTTGCAGAGAGGTACTCTTGACACTTAAAGTTCTTTACATACAAGTGATTTCATTATTGTCTCTCTCATCTCCTATTATGCTTTATGGGTCATTTTCTTCATTCTTACCTGTGATTGTTAATAATCACTGCCTTTACACATCCATGATACCCAGTTGTATAGGAGGCAACTTACAAAAGAGATTGAAGAAGGAAGGGCAAACTAAAGTTTGTGGACTAATTTGTGCATGCCAAATCCATAATCAACAACATAAATAGCACCATACACAATAAAGTATGTGGGTTTAAAGGGAAATATTGAAGAAGAAAATTTGCAGGCATATATTTGGAACAGTAAGTTACTTTCAGGATGATTTTGGGAGGGTGCATATTTTCCCAATGTGAATTGTTTTTATTTTAGTGATAAGGAAATTTGTCAGTATACTAAGCTAATCCAGAGGTCCACATAAGAAATTTATGATGAAATTAAAAATAGGTGTCATGCCATTCATACAAAGTTGGCCCAAAATATTTTTCTGCTAGTTTTCCGTTCACAGAGTGTTTTAACGATTATCATATTATTTGAGCATAAGATCAAACTGGGAAAGAGGAAGTATATCCATCTGCATTTTGCAAATGAGATCATTGAGAAAGAAGGCCATGTCAGACAATGTAACACAGCTAGTTAGTGAACAGAATCACAACTTGAACTCATATTATCTGATACTTTGTTCTGTGCTTTCCCTGTCTGTATCCCAACAATTTTTCTTCAAAATACAATATAGCAAAAAACTAAACCCATTGCCAGTGAGTCAATTCTGACACATAGTGACCCCCATTGGGTTTCCAAGGCTATAAATCTTTATGGAAGTAGATTGCTTCATCTTCCTCCCTCACATCAGCTAGTGGTTTTGAACCAGCTGACCTTCTGGTTAAGAGACAAATGTCTTACCCACTGTGCCACCAGGACTTCTTAAAATACAATACAGTTATTTTAATCAGCGATGTTCTCTCAGCACACCCTAGAGAGATTTAAAGAAAGAAAGAAAGAAAGAAAACAGCTGCTATAGAGCAGGTACTGACTCATGGCAACACCATGTCTGTCAGAATAGAACTGTGCTCCATAGGGTTTTCTATAGCTGACTTTTCATACGTAGTTCACCAAGCCTTTCTTCTGTGGTGCCTCCAGGAAGGTTTGTCAACTAGATTCTTTATTATCTAAGGATAGTTTGCTGATCTTTAGGGAATGCAGTATCATTATGAAAAGAGATTTGGAAATATTGTATCCTGATGTCCATATTTTTGGCAATAGTTTGCACAGCAGCAGTATAATAGTGAAGCATAACATCTCATGCCAATTCTTGACCCAATTCCTCAGTGTTTGGTTTAATAAAATTTTCTAGGCCATACTCAGCTCTACACACAAACACACACATATACAGACATAAGCACATAAGCAATACTAGAAGAAAGGAAATCAAACTGTCAAAGCATTGAGAATGATTGATTTAGATTCAGTTTATATTGATCTTTTTTTTTTTTTTTTTATCTTTTCCATGTTTTTCCTCCTATTGTATATGGCTTGCTTACTTTTATAATGAAGTAAATAAAACTTATTTAAAATTCCCTCAGAAAGAGGTAATAATTTCATTGACTTCACAATTGCTTTGTACATATTTCACAATAGGTTAGGAGATTTTTATGGAGTTTTATAATTTATTTTGGACAAAATTTAAAGAAAATCTTCAAATAAATAATTGGGAAGATGTAAAGTGGAATGTACCATCCTTGATGAGTCACATGATAGCTGAAGAGATTAAGTGGAATTATAATTTAGCCAGAGAAAAATTACAAACCAACACCTGAGTGTGTGGTGCCATAAAAGAGATTATATGTCATGTGGAGACTAATAGGTAAAACTAAGGAGGTTTCTCAAAGGAAATGTGTTCATACAAAGAATTAGAAGTGCTGATAACTATACAAACTAAGGGCTTAATATTAGAGATGAAGACATCAAGGAAAGGAAGAAATCTGATTTCTACCAGTGCTTCTCCTGTCATTTGACCCATGGAATATTTACTTAATCTAATAAATAAATCTTGTTGAAACGTGTTGCCTTGCCTATTGACTTACAAATTGACAGCCGTGCAGACCATGTGTGAGGGGTTGAATTGTGGTTCCTAAGGCGATATTTTGAAATTCTAACTCCTGATAACTGTGAATGTGACCTTATTTAGAAAGATTATTTAGTAAATTACACTTCCATTTACAAATGTAATTAGTTAACGAAATCATATGGGATAGTCCCTAATCATAGAATGGTCCCTAATCCTATATGACTGGTGTCTTTATAAGAGGCGACAAGAAAGGGAAAACAGAATGCCTTGTGAAGACAGACACAGAGGGAAGATGGCCAGTGAAGGTGGTAAGGATTGGAGTTATGCTGCCATAGACAAGGAATGCCTGGGACAAGCTAGAAGAGACAAGGAAGGATTCCTCTTTCAGAGCCTTCTGAGAGAGTACGGCCTTGACAACTCCCTGTGAACTGCCTCCAGGACTGTGAGAGAATAAATTTCTATTATTTTAAACTACTCTCTCAGTAGTAATTTGTTATCAAAGCCCTAAGGAACTAATAAAAGAAACTCTGGTGGGTCCGTGCCTAAGGCGTTTGACTGCTAACCAGAAGGTTGGTGGTTCAGATCCACCTGCTCTGCAGAAGCAAGATGGAGCAGTTTAGGAACAGACTCAATGGCTGTGGGTTTTGTTTTGTTTTTGGAAAGAACTAGTAGAGTTAGGGATGTTACTTTGCTAGAAACATATAGACACAATTAAATAATTTATACCAAAAAAAAAAACCCCAAACCCACTGCCATCAAGTGGAGCAGCTGGTGGTTAGTGGGTTCAAACTTCTGACCTTTCAATTAGCAGGAGAGGGCTTAACCAATGTGCCACCAGGGCTTGTAAAGAATTTATAGGTAACTTGAGATCAGTGACATTTCCAAATAACGATGAGCTCAATCTTCTCCCTGTCAATATACATTGGAATGATGGGTACATGTGAGAAGGGCACTTTCTGACCAAAAAAATAATTTCATTCCATTCCAGTTGCACAGCCGTATTGCCATATTTGAAGAAACCACAAAGTCTGTGAGAATTCTAAAAGTGATTATGTTCATTTCCTTGACAATATAAAGGTATACATTTTGACTTTTCTTTTGTAGTAATGATTCACAATTAAACGACTTCCATATACAGAGAATTTAGGCTTTTTAAGATACTATTTCTGAAACTGGGGCTCATGGCTAAAGTCTTGGTGTCTCTGAGACTTTGTTTTCTGTTTGTTTTTCTTTACAGAATGTTCATTCACTTGTCAAGTGCAGGGCCCTCTGGCTTGGTGGAACCTTCATAGTCTTTGAAGTCAGACAAGCTGCCATTCCAGTGAAGGCTAGAGCAGGTCAGGGTACAAATCAACAAGGCCCAGTGGGTCACCAAGGGGCTTATGGTTGATTATAAGCACCCCCCCCCCCCGTGGAGACTGTTACCCCCATCTCTTCTGGTGGGAGTACCTGTCCAACTATCAGGGGTCCTCATTGTGTCTTGGCTTTTTCTTTCCCTGGTGTGTGGCATTGGGCAAGTTTTATAACCACTCTTGACTCAACTTTCTTGTTAACGTAGGGATAAAATCATCTCTATTAAGTTGTAAGAATTTTTTTTTTTAATTGTGATTTGGGTGAAAATTTACATTTGCAGAGCAAATACACTTTCTGTACAGCAGTTCACATACACTTTGTCTCATGACATTGACCACAATTTAGCACAATGCAACAGCTCCTCTCCCACTTCCTCCTGACAGTTACCTCTTCCCTGTGTCCATCTCTCCATGCACTCCTACTCCTTGAGCTGTCTCCCTGTGCCTGAGCAGCCCTTCTTTCTCTCATGCTTATTCTCTCCAAGGAGTGTATCTACCTCAGGTAAATGCTCAACTGATATGCCTGTCTATTGTTTGGCTGGAAGCCACAGGTGTGGGTTCAATTCAATGCTGAACGGCAGCTAGGGGCCATAGTCTCAGTGGTTTCACTAAGCTCCCTTGAGCCAGCAAACCTGTTCCCCACTTTTTTTTTTTTTTCCCAAATGATTTTGAGTTTTGTTCCACATTGTTCCCCCTGTCTATCCAGGATCTCCTACAAAGATCCTCTTCCAAGTGGTTGACAGTAGTAGCCGAGCACCATCTATTTCTTCTGGTCTCATAGTCATATAGGCTGCAGATCGGATGGTGTACCAGTAGCTAGGACTAATTGTTTCCATGAATTTTTGGATTCTTGCTCTGGATAAGGAGAGACCCATCGTTGCATCTAGATGGCAGCTTGCAAACTTTTGAGATCTCAGTCACTACTCACCACAGTAGGAGATGGAACAATGTTTTGTGTACTATGTTATGCCAATTGAGCTAAGTTGTAAGAATTTAATGAAGTAATATAAGAAAAACAATGATGACATGACACTTAAAATCATTAATAGTGATGGCCATAATGGACCTTCTGTCAATGTTGTGGCTATCTGGTAGATCTTACACAAGTAGACCTAGATTGTGATGTTGGGACTGATAGATATCTATGTGCCTCCTCTACTAGACTGAATCTATCATAATATCTCTCATGTCATCAAATTTCCTTAGACACTACATTTCTATGTAAAAGAAAAAGAAATATATAAAGCCTTTCTCCAGCTTCAGTACAGCTAGAGATCTCGGTTTTTATTTTAGACTAGCCCTTATCACACATTAGTGTGTTGTATAAGCTATTGAGTACAATAGCCTCAATTTAAGAACTATAGAACCTAACATCAGATAACCCACAAACTCTGATGAACGTAAAACTAGTATTTGGTAATGTGGTAATTTAGTTTGTGTGTCAACTTGGCTGGGCCTGGTTGAATGGCTGGGCAGCTGGATACAGTATTCCCCCATGATGAGAGTAGTAATCAACTCCGTGGCGGAATCTGCTGTGAGCATCTGAGTAGCTGCTTTGGGTATGTGGTCTGCTTCCTATATATAAGAAGCAGCTTTGGGAATGGTCTCTAGTTTACGGCACACTTGAACCCTGCATGTAGCTGTGTCCTTGTTCAGCAGACTGCCATGCTCTGCCGACCTTGGGACTTTCAATGGACTTGAATTAATGGCCTGCCATGTGGTTTAGTAACATCAGGGCTGTACCATTTGATTTGTCAACATTGGGCTTGTTAGCCTCAGCAGCCAGTAGCTGCCTGAGTGAAGAGATGCCTCCAGCTTCAGTGGGCCGGGAACAAGAGGCAAAGCTGAAGCCCAAGGTTGAGGGCTTTCACATAACCCCTAGAGCCTGGCACTCAGAACTTGGATTTAAAGCCTTCAAACTATAAGAGAATAAACTCCTGTTTGTTAAGGCCATGGTGTATTCCTGTCAAAGCGGCACTAGATAACCAGAACAGGTAACTTATATTGGATTTTGCATGTACAAGGCACATTTCTGTATATTATCCCAGGAGCTCTGGTGGCATAGTGCCTAAGGCACTTGACTGTTAACCAGAAGGCTGGCTGTTCCACCCACCAGCCACTCCTTGGAAGGAAGATGGGACAATCTACTTCTTCTTCTTCTTCTTTTTTTTTTTTTAATTGTGATTTGGGTGAAGATTTATAGAGCAGATTCACTTTCCATAAAGCAGTTCACATACACTTTGTCTCATGACACTGACCACAGTTTACCACAATGCAACAGCTACCCTCCCACTTCCTCCCCATAGTTACCCCTTCCCAGTGTCCATCCCTCCATGCACTCCTGCCCCCTGAGTTGTCTCTCTGTGCATAAGTAGCCCTTCTTTCTCCCATGATTGTTCTCTCCA
>NW_006921689.1:2152287-2165751 GCF_000298275.1 Orycteropus afer afer | reverse complement strand
CTTCTGAGGAGTGGCTGGTGGGTTTGAACTGCCAGCCTTCTGGTTAGCAGTCAAGTGCCTTAGCCACTATGCTACCAGAGCTCCCCTAGTTATCTTTACCTAGAGATAATTCTTTTGAATTCCTTTTCAAAGAGTTCCAATGCTGCCTCTTCCTCAGGGATGTGTTCTGGGTCTATATCCTGCTCCCTTGTTTCTACCACTTTATCCTGCTTCTTTCCGTGGACTGTGATGGTCTGTTTTCTCTGAGGCATCGTGGTGTGGTTGTATTTAGATCTCTGTTGACTGTTTGTGAAGAGCAGCCAAGTGTCATTGAAGCTCTTCTTGGTGTTTTTTTATCATTGGCTCATTGGTGGAGAAGGAGGTAATGGCTCTTGCTCAGTAAGTGAAGTTGCAGGAGGTGTGGGTATAGTTGTGTCTTATGGGGACTTTTACTGTCTCCCACTCAGTTAGCCAAAAATTACAATTGAATAACCATCAAAAAACTAAAAGCACGTGGACAAAAAGCACACCGTGTGATCTCACAGGAACAGTAACCAAAAAGAGAAAAAAGGGAAAAAGAAGAAGAAAAAACAAGAAAACATGCAAAATCTGGCAATAGGGCACTAAGAAAAAAAAGGTAGAGAAGAAGAATAATGAAGGAAAAAAAATGGGAAAAATGCAAAAAGAAAAAAATGGGGTTAACCACGAGGGAAACTGGGGAAGGGGACTTAAATTAAAAAAAAAAAAATTTTAAATTTAAAATATATATTTTTTTCAACCAGGAAGAGGGAAAAGAAGAAATGCTGAAAACTAGGACCTGGGAGGGGAAGATTAAGAATAATAGTAAAAAGAACAAAAGTATTATTAATAATAGTTGTTTGAAAACATGCAAATACAAGCAAACTAATCACCAGAAAAAGAAAGTGAAAAAGAAAAATATTTAGAAAAGAGAAAAAAAAAATTGGTGGAGGACAGGGCAGGGCACCCAGCCTCCATCTGAGCACACAGACTGTGGTGGAGTTCCTGTGGGCCCAGAAGGCGGGTGGGAGTGGAGGATGGCCGCACCTCCATTCACAAAGCTGATGTGGGGTATAAGAGTAACAAGAGGAATGTCGCACCTTGTCAGTCTTATAGATCCAATCCAGTGGGTTGCTGGCAAGCAGAACGTGTTCTTAAGCCCCAGCAATCTGCAGAGCACTGTTTCTTTAAATATCCAAAATACTCAACCCACTTTTAAACCTTCAAAATGGTTGTGTCCTCTGGACTGGCAAAAGTCCACAGCTCAGCCCGCGTTTCTCTTCACCTTCTCTGTTTATTCCCCAGCCACCAGAACAGTCCTCTGTGAAGTCCCTGGCTAGCAGGGCTGATTTTCACGTTAATTCTTAGGTCTTACCACCACTTGGCACTCTGAAAGCTGTCTGTGCCATTCTGTCAGGATCGCTCAGGATTGCTGCTAGACCATAGCTCCATCTGACTCTTTTTTTGGTATTTTCATGCAAATTCTTCTGCTAGTTGGGGTTTAGTCCAAATCTGCATCCTTTCCTTCAAGGCTCAGGGGTCCAAGATTATCTTCTGTGTCTGTGTTAATTGGTTTCCCTTTTCTTTGTTGAAGAGAGTCTATGCAGTCTTTCTGCCTAGTCCTCCATCTTACCAGAGCTCTCAATCTACTTTTGTAGTGATACCGCCTCAGAAACCCAAGGAGGGGTCGCTATGAGTCGGGTCCAACTCGACAGCACATAACTACAACATCAAAAACACGTATTATCTCATTGACACCTTGTGATAGTCTTTTAATTATATTTAATTTTCACAGCAAGGAATTTCATTTATAAGGAATTGAAGATTATTGAAATTACTACTCAAGATTACATAAATAACCATGAGCTCTGGTGGTGGTAGTGCCTAAGGCAATTGACTGCTAACCAGAAAGTTGGTGGTTCAAACCCACCAGCCACTCCATGGAAGGAAGACTGGGAAATCTACTTCTGTAAAGATTTATTGCCTCAGAAACTGAAAGGGGGTTGCTGTGAGTCGGAATGAACTTGATGGCAGTGAGTTTTTGTTTGTTTATTTGTTTAGACAACAAGGAGATGAGTCAGGCTAAGGTCAGAATCTGAGCTTCTAACCATGACATGGATGCTCACATATATATCCACTTTTCTTTCAGAATTTGAAACCATTAAACATGTTAAACTATACTTTTATTTTCCTAAATTCTCCTAGCTCTGGTGGTATAGTGGTTAAAGCATTTATCTGCTAACTAAAACGTTGGTGGTTCAAACCCACCATCCTCTCCAGGGAAGAAAGAAGAAGCAATCCACTTCTGTGAAAGATTTATAGCCTTGGAAACCCAATGAGGGTCACTGTGAGTCAGAATCGACTTGAGGGCGGTGAGTTTATGTTTTGGAAGTCCTCCCAGGACTAAAGACACTCACTGATTTAGGAACACTCAAGATTTGTAATTAACATGTGCAAAAGTCACTGCCATCTGGTCTCAGTGATTATATCCTTTCTGTTTTTGCTACTGTCACCAAGATCTCTAAGTATTTTGTCCTACCCTATAAGAGCTGGTGGGAGCTCTGGTAGCATAGTGGCTAAGACACTTGCCTGCTAACCAGACGGCTGGCGGTTCAAACCCACCAGCTACTCCTCGGAAGGAAGGTTGGGCAATCCTACTTCCGTAGTGATACTGCCTCGGAAACCCAAGGAGGGGTCGCTATGAGTCGGGGCCGACTCGACGGCACATAACAACAACAACAACAAATAAGAGCTGGTAGTGAAGGATTCCCTGCCTTAATCAGTGCTGAGCTCAGTAGTTCAGCTTAATAGTGTTCAGGACTTAGGCATTTCAAAAGCTTACCAAAGCATTTTGGTACCCAAATGACTTTTAGATAAGTTACTGGAAAGAACTGGTAATTGAAAATCCTGACACCATCTTTTGTTTATTCTGTCAGTACTTTGGGGAGCTCTGGTAGCATAGTGGCTAAGGCACTTGACCGCTAACCAGAAGGCTGGCGGTTCAAACCCACTGGCCACTCCTCGGAAGGAAGGTTGGGCAATCCTACTTCCCTAGTGATAGGGCCGACTCGACGGCAAATAACAACAACAACAACAACAACATCAGTACTTTGAAATTGCTGTCCTTCTAACTAAAGCTTTACTATCCTATTTTCTAAAATGATAAGTTGCCCAGTGATGTGCTATGACTTCCCTGTTGTATACTTAAAACACTACCCCAAATTGTGCTCAGTGAAAACTCCATTCAGAGAATGCAAACAAAACAAAACAAAACAGGATATTTTCAAATGTTACACAGTCTTAAACTTCAAAATAAACCTCAGTTTTTCACTTTTTAAAGAGCAGGCAAAAAATTGTTCTGGGTATTTATGTGAAACTATTAGGAGCTCTGGTAGTGTAGTGCCTAAGGCACTTGACTGTTAACCAGAAGGCTGGCGGTTCAAACCCACCAGCCACTCCTTGGAAGGAAGGTTGGGCAATCTACTTCCTTAGTGATACCACCTCAGAAACCCAAGGAGGGGTCTCTATGAGTCGGGTCTGACTCGATGGCAAATTAGATGACAAATTAGAACCTTCATTTTATATATAAGAAAATTAAGTAACTTGACTAAGTCACTATAAGTGGAGGACCTATGATTCCCAGCCACTCATTCAAATAAGAACCACTGTGTGCGTGACTTAATGCTGAAAGCAAATTCCTCCCAAATGGTACTATACCCCTGTACATACAATGAGATGTGCCCATTTATTGTGAACAAACATTTCTTAGTAACTTCTTACATCTATCAATGGATCTTTCAAAATGCTTTAAAAATATTGTTTTAAAAAGTGAAATAAATATCCTCTCATTATAACATCCTCCAAAAATACAGACATATATTGTAAAAGGAAAAACTAAAGTCTCTTTCACACCCTCTATACTACACCTCTGGAGCTCTGGTGGAGTAGTGCCTAAGGCATTTGATTACTAATCAGAAGGCTGGTGGTTCAAACCCACCAGCCACTCCTTGGAAGGAAGATTAGGCGATCTACTTCTGTAGAGATATTGCCTCAGAAACCCAAGGAGGGGTCGCTATGAGTCAAAACTGACTTGATAGCAGTGAGTTTGTTTTTTTTTTAGGTTTATACTACACCTCACCATTTTATCCCTTACTTCAAAGGACAGCATGACAGACAGTTTTGTGTGTGTCCTCTTGGGTCATTTTCTATGCCTCTATTTGCATATAAAGAGCTCTGGTGGTGTTGTGCCTAAGGCATTTGACTGCTAACCAGAAGGTTGGCAGTTCAAACCCACCAGCCACTCCTTGGAAGGAAGGTAGGGCAATCTACTTCTGTAGTAATACTGCTTTGGAAACCCAAGGAGGGGTCGCTATGAGTCGGATCCAACTCGACAGCAGTGGGTTTGGTTTTTTGGTTTGGTGTGCATATATGTGCACGTAGAAACATACATGATTTTGGTGTATTTGGATTTCATTTTCTTTGTTTCACATAATAATATTTATATTACCTAAGAACAACAAAAACAGCCTAACATTTATTGAATGGTTACAATATGCCAGTTAGTATTTTCATGTGGTATGACAATCATTCACTCTTGACCCAGCTATGAGGTAGGCACCATTATTATCCCATTTCATTTAATAAATGGATGTTGTTGTTGTTGTTATGTGCCGTCGAGTCGGTCCCGACTCATAGCGACCCCTCCTTGGGTTTCCGAGGCAGTATCTCTACGGAAGTAGGATTGCCCAACCTTCCTTCCGAGGAGTGGCTGGTGGGTTTGAACCGCCAGCCGTCTGGTTAGCAGGCAAGTGTCTTAGCCACTCTTAAGAAAAGTTTAATCTAGCAAAATTTTCTATCATATCTCCTGTATGAATGAACCTCAACTACTTACTAATTTTTTATGATTATCCAGATGTTTAATAGTCTATATTTACACTGTGAGAGGGTTCTGGTTAAGAAGTCTGACCCAATCAGAGCACCTCATTCTTCAATTGAATAAAAACTTCTTGTTAGATGCTGTTGAGTTGGTTCTGACTCATAGCAACCCTGAGTACAACAGAGCAAAACACTGTCTGATCCTGTGCCATCCCCACAATTGTTGCTATGTATAAACCCATTGTTGCAGCCACCATGTCAATCCATCTCATTGAAGGACTTACTCTTTTTTATTGACTCATTACTTTACCAAGCATAATGTCCTTCTATGGGGACTGGTCCATCCTGATTACATGCCCAAAACGCGTGAGACAAAATCTCCCCATCCTTGCTTCTAAGGAACATTCCTACTATACTTCTTCCAAGAAAAATTTGTTCCTTCCTGCAGTCCATGGTGTATTTGATATTCTTAGTAACACCATAGTTCAAAGGCATCAATTCTTCCTTATTCATTGCTCAGCTTTTGTATGCATATGAGGTAGCTGAAAATACCATGGTTTGAGTAAGGTGCATCTTCATCCTCAAGGTGATAGCCTTCCTGTTTAACACTCTACAGAGGTCTTTTGCAGCAGATTTGCCCAATATGTCATTTCATTTCTTGACTGCTGTTTCCATGGGCATTCATTGTGGATCCAAGTAAATGAAATTTTTGATGAAATCAATTGTTTCTCCATTATCATAATCTTGCTTATTGGTCTAATTATAGGATTTTTGTTTTCTTTGTGTTCAGGTGTAATCTATACTGAAGGTTGTTTTGTGCTATCTTCATCAGGGTGTGCTTCAAGTTCTCTTCACTTTCAGCAAACTAGGTTGTGTTATTTTCATGTTGCAGGTTGTTGATGATACTTTCTCCAATCCTAATGCTGCATTCTTTTTCATACAGTCCAGCTTCTTGAATTAGCTGCGCAGCATACAGATTGAATGAGTATGGTGAAAGGATACAGCCATGACACACACCTGTCTTGATTTTAAACCACACAGCATCCTGTGTTCTGTTCCAATGACTCCCTCTTATTCTATGTACAGGTTCCTTATGAGCACAATTGTTTTAGAATTCCCATTTTTTGCAATGTTATTAATAATTTAGTGTGATCCACACGGTCAAATGGCTTTGCATAGTAAATAAAATACACATAAACATCTTTCTGGTACTCTCTATGTTCAGCCAGATCCATCTGACATCAGCATTGATATCTCTCATTCCATGTCCTCTTCTGAATGCAGCTTGAATTTCTAGCTGTTCCTTGTCAGTGTACTGCTGCAACTGTTTTTGAATTATCTCCAGAAAAATTTTCTTCCATGTGATATTAATAGTATTGCTTGATAATTTCTGAATTCCATTGGATTACTTTTCTTTGGTAAAACAAGTCCATGAGAGCTGAAATATGACCTTGATAATATCCTTCCTAGGAGCTCTGGTGGCATAGTGCCTAAGGCACTTGACTGCTAACCAGAAGGCTGATGGTTCAAACCCACCAGCCACTCCTCAGAAGGAAGATGGGGCAATCTATTTCCATGGTGATACTGTCTCACAAACCCAAGGAGGGGTCGCTATGAGTCAGGTCCGACTCCACGGCACATAACAACAACAACAACATCCTTCCTGAATTTAGAGATCATTTAAAGAATAGATTTGATGCATTGAACACCAATGACGGAAAACCAGAGAAATAGTGGGATGACATCAAGAAACACCCATGAAGAAAGCAAAAGGTCATTAAAAGACAGGAAAGGAAGAAAAGACCAAAATGGATGCCAGAAGAGACTCTGAAACTTGCCCTTGAATGGAAGGTTGTTGTTTGTTGTTACGTGTTGTCAAGTCTCACCCGACTCATAGCTACCCGTTTTTGAGTTTCCAAGGCAGTATCACTGTGGCAGTAGATTGCCCAAACTTCCTTCTGAGGAGTTGCTGGCCGGTTTGAACTGCTAGCCTTCTGGTTACAGTCAAGTGCCTTAGGCACTACGCTAGAAGAAATGACAAGATAAAGGAACTGAACAAAAGATTTCAAAGAGCAGCTCGAGAAGACAAAGCCAGTTACTATAATGAAATGTGCAAAGACCTGGAGTTAGAAAACCAAAAGAGAAGAACACGCTTGGCATTTATCAGGCTGACAGAACTTAGGAAAAAATTTAAGCCTTGAGTTGCAATATTGAAAGATTCTATGGGCAATATATTGAATGATGCAGGAAACATCAAAAGATGATGGAAGGGGTACACAGAGTCAGTGTCCCAAAAAGAACTGGTCAATGTTTATCCATTTCAGGAGGTGGCATATGATCAAGAACCAATGGTACTGAAGGAAGAAGTTGAAGCTGCATTAAAGGAATTGGCAAAGAACAAGGCTCCAGGAATTGATGAAATACCCATTGAGATGCTTCAACAAATGGATGCTGCTCTGGAGGCACTCACTCAGCTGTGTCAAGAGATTTGGAAGACAGCTACCTGGCCTACTGACAGGAAGAGATCCATATTTGTACCCATTCCAAAGAAAGGTGATTCCACAGAATGTGGAAATTATTGAACAATATCATTAATATCACACGTAAGTAAAATCTTACTGAAGATAATTAAAAAATGGTTGCAGCAGTGTATTGACAGAGAGCTTCCAGAAGAGGACATGGAAGGAGGGATATCATTGCTGATGTCAGATGGATCTTAGCTGAAAGCAAAGAATACCAGAAAGATGTTTACTCATGTTTATTGACTACGCAAAAGCAATCAGTTGTGTGGATCATCAAAAAATTGTGGATAACATTGAGAAGATGGGAATTCCAGAAAACGATTGTACTCATGAGGAACCTGTACATAGGTCAGGATGCTGTCATTCGAACAGAAGAAGGGGATACTGCATGGTTCAAAATCAAGAAGGGAGTGCATCAAGGTTGTATCCTTTCACTGTACTTATTCAATTTGTATGCTGAGTGAATAATCCGAGAAGCTGGATTATATAAAGACGAATGTGGCATCAGGATTAGAGGAAGACCCATTAACAACCTGCAATACGCAGATGACACAACTTGGCTTGCTGAAAGTGAGGATGATTTGCAGCACTTACTGATGAAGATTAAAGGCTGCAGTCTGCAGTCTGCAGTATGGATTACACGTCAATATTAAGAAAACAAAAATCCTCACAACTGGCTTAATATGGCTTCACAATGGATGGAGAAAATATTGAAGTTGTCAAGGATTTCATATTACTTGGTTCTACAATCAACACCAATGGAAGCAGCAGTCAAGACATCAGATAATGTATTGCATTGGGCAAATCTGCTGCAAAAGGCCTCTTTCAAGTGATGAAGAGCAAAGTTGTCTCCTTGAAGACTGAGGTGCACCTAACCCAAGTCATGGTATTTTCAATCACCTCTTATGCATGTGAGAACTGGCCAATGAATAAGGAAGATCAAAGAAGAGTTGATGCTTTTGAGTTGTGGTATTGAAGAAGAATCCTAAGAGTACCATAATCTGCTAAAAGGACTAAAAAATCTGTCCTGGAAAAAGTGCAGCTGGAATGCTCCTTGGAAGCAAGAATGACCAGACTTCTCACCTACTTTGGTCAGAAGGAACCATTCCCTGGAGAAGGATATCATGCTTGGTAAAGTGGAGGGTTAACAAAGAAGGGAAAGGCCCTCAACGAGATGGATTGACACAGTGGCTGCAACGATGGGCTCAGGTCTAGCAGGGATCGTGAGGCTGGCACAGGATCAGAGAGTGTTTCGTTCTGCTGTGCATAGGGTCACTATGAGTTGGAGATGACTCGACAGCACCCAGCAACAACAACAACTACTTTTCTTTGGAAGGGCACAAATATAGATCTCTTCCAGTTAGCTGGCCAGGTATCTGTCTTCCAAATTTCTTGGCATAGACAAGTGAGTGCTTCCAGTGTTGCATCTGTTGACTGAAATGTCTCGATTGGTGTTCCATCAATCACTTGGCCTTTGTTTCTCACCAGTGCATCAGTGAAGCTTGGACTTCTTCCTTCAGTTCCATTGTTTCTTGATTATATACTGCCTCCTGAAATGGTTGATTGTCAATCAATTCTTTTTGGTACAGTGACTGTAGATTCTTTCCATCTTCTTTTGGTGTTTCCTGCCTTTTTCAATATTTTGCTCATCGACTGCTTCAATAATACAACTGGAGGCTTGATTTTTTTTGAGTTCTTTCAGCTTGAGATATGCCTAGTGTATTGTTGCCTTTTGTTTTTCTAACTCCAGGTCTTTGCACATTTTGTCATAATGCTAAAGTTTGTCTCCCTGGAGTCACCCTTTGAAATCTTCTGTTCAGCTCTTTTATTTAATCATTTCTTCCATTTGCTTTATCTATTTTCTATTCAAGAACAAGTTTCAGTCTCTTCTGGCATCCGTTTTGGTCTTTCTTTCCTGAGTTTTTAATAACTTTTTGCTATCTTTGTGGATGATGTGATTGATGTTGTCTCCATAACTTGTCTAATCTTTGGTCATTAGTGTTCAATGAGTCTAATATATTCTTGAGATGGTCTCTAAATTCAGGTAGTCATACTTTGGCTCAATGGTAATTATCAGTGATATTGATTGTAGGTTTGATTAATTTCAGACTGTACAAGTTGGCAAAAATCTTCAATTTCTTCATGTTTGGCATTAGTGGTTCATGAACAAATTTGAATAATACTCATATTAACTGATCTTTCTTGTAAGAGTATGGCTATTATCCTGTTAGTGACAGTGTTGTACTTTAGGATAGATCTTAAAATGTTCTTGACAATGAATGTAATGTCATTCTTCAATTTTATTATCCTTGCCATAGTAGGGAAAATAAATGTCCTATTCAAAATGACCAATAACAGTCCATTTCAGCTCACTAAGGCCTAAAATATTGATCTTCCAGATTCCATTTCATTTTTTGAGAACTTCCAATGTTCTTGGAGTCATACTTTGAACATTTCATGTTCTGAGTATTAATGGATGTTTGCAAATGAAGGTCCTGAAGCTGTACTCCATCTATGTCATTAAAGTTGACTCTACTTTGAGGAGGCAGCTCTTTCCCAGTCATATTTTGAGGGCCTTCCAGTCTAAGGAATTGATCCTCCAGCACTATAGCAGACAATGTTCTGATGCTATCCATAAGGTTTTACTGGCCAAGTTTTTCAGAGGTAGATTGCCAGATCTTTTTCCTCATCTATTTTAGTTTAGAAACTGCTGAAACCTATTCACCATGGGTGATCCTTCTGATATTGAAATACCAGTGACATAGCTTCCACCATCATAGCAACACACAAGCTACCACAATATAACAAACTGACAGACAAGTAGTGGAAGAAATAATTTATAGTCTTAAAATTGAAATTTACTTCTCTTCAATTATATACAGTTTTAACATAATATTCTTGATTTTTTTTCTGATGATAATAATAATAAATAAAACATCTAAATGTTAGGCTAGAAAGCTAAGTTAGCACAAGATAATATATGTCACATGAAGAAGGCAGGCTTGTCACCCCTGAATGTATGTGCCTTCTGTCTTCATGGCTCAGAAACACTTCAGATTTGTTCAGACTTTGGAATGTTCCTGATTACAACACAGATTGTCTTTACAGAAATCAGATATAGTCAGAACATTTGATAATGAGACTGGCTTAAAGAGGGTAAGTAAATTAAGTAACTACAAGTGACTTTATTGACTCTTTAGTTGAAGAAATAATTAATATCCTTCAAATTGGCTATTTTATAAGAGAGGGATGGTAAAACTAGAATGATTCTATATTACTAACTAATGAGCCCTCTCTCAGAGGCCCATTTCATGGAAAGCTAGAAGTCTGGGGAAACATGTAATCACAGCTAGTAGAGAGACAGGAAATAAGATAGGAATTTGATAGTCTTCTGCTGGTGCCAGGTCCAACACTTCCTTTGGCAGGTTCTGGGCAGCCCTTCTCCATAACTGTCTTGGCTGGGCCTGCCAGTGTGGCCATTAAAGTTCAGCCTATATTCTAACAGGTTTTTATTCTTCAGAATGTGAATCCCATTTATGTGGACTTGATCATACTGGACAACCTTTAAAGAATGAGTGTTTATTCCTGAGCCTTGATGTTTTATGAATTGATTTCACATTTTCAGAGTATAATTGTTTTCCTCACTTCAAGTTCTAGGGGCCACATCACACTCAAGTTCATGTACCCAGCTGTCCACCACACATAGCTTTTGTAGAATAATACTTCATTAAAAATTTTCTGAAGATAATGACTTTTTTATGTTAAGTAAAGAAGAAATTATTAGAATTACCTATTTGAAAATAAATTTATAAAATGTTCTTTACTTCTATATTTTTTAAGCCAAGACACCTGAAGTGGACTAGAATATATCTCCTGATTTTTCATCTATAATAAAAGTGTTGATTTGTTAATACCACCTCAGTAAACTCATACATTTTTTTTGAAACTAGTTTCCCAAACAAAGATGTGTCTGCTACAACTTGGTGATCAGGTGTTATTCTAACAGCTTTTCTGATTTTTGTTGTTGTTGTTGTATTTGTAAACTAAACTAATTGATTGCACTGATGTGTTGGTTTGGTGCCAACAAATCAAAACTTAAGAAAGAAAGTCCCCCTCATGTTGAGAAAGTTCATCTTTCAAGGTTGGCAACTCAGAACTGCCTGTAGTTCCTTGGCTGAGAATTTAATCATAAGTAGTTACTATTAAATTTGATTACTGTTAACACCATTGCCAGTTTTTCTTTTAACATAATAAGGTTTTAAAAATGATATATGCTGTTACTAAGACGTGCAAACAGGATCAAAGGATATCAGGAGGAAAAGAAAAGGTCCACACATCCCTTTTCTCAATATACACTCCTCAGATATGACTACTATGAATACTATTTTATGTATTCTCCTATAAATTTTCTGTACATATGCAAGGATACCTGTAGTTTCATCTATATATTTTGCTGTATTCATAGCTATTTTTGTGTATATGTGTGAGTGGCGCATGCACACACCTGTTTGTGTGATTTTAAAGTTGAGATTCTTAGGAGCTCATGATGGAGTTATTTTTAATGATTCGGCAAATACTGTGCTATTGATTCTTTTATTTTTGCTTAATATATAAATATGTACACTTTGCTTCAAAGCAAAACTTAACGTATTGTGACTTTGAAAAGATTACTGGCAAAGGACAGCAGTCACAGAGAATTACTCCATTTATACAAAATGTATTTTAGTTGATGAGGCTAGGAGACAGAGTCAATAATCTCCAGGAACAGAAAGAAGTATCATAGAAATGTAGGGTGGGAAGAAACTTGAGAGGTCATGTAGTCCAGTTCCCCACTGGTGTCCTAGCCAGTTGATCTTCCATCCTGTGTTTCATCCTCTTTAGCAATAAGGACTTCACTGGCTCCCAAGGCAAGTCTTTCCATTATCAGATACCTCTATTCATTGTAATTTTTAATTGACAATTACAGTTGTTCCTCAAAAGACAAACTCCTTAATCATTGACCATGGAAAACCCCCCTCACCCCCTTTCAGCCTGTATGCCTGTAAACCATGCTATAACTGAAGATAAAAGATCCAGCAAATATAAACACAGAACTCAGTGAATTTGTTATAGGCATGTATGTGTATGACTGAGAGAAGGAGGGATAGATATATATATTTGCCTCGCTTGTAAGATGGGGGTAAAATAGGCAATGTCTTACACTGGCAAAGATGGGAAGAAATGGGCATTCTCCTGCACTGCAGCTGGCCATATATGCTGAAAGGCACCTATAGAGGTGGAGTTCCTATGAACTGTAATCACTTAATGGCAATTAACAACAACTCTCAGAATTATTTGCAAAGTTCCACAGTGTCTTCATATGAGCTTCTGTGTTGAATTATGTCCTCCAAAAGATAATGTTGATGTTCTAATCCCTGGTATACCTGTGAATGTGACCATATTTGGAAATAAAGTCTTTGCAGATATAATGAAATTAAGTGAGGTCATACTAGATTAAGGCAGTCTCTAAATGCAATGACTGTGTCCTTATAAAAAGAGAGGTTTGAAGACATGCAAATACACAGAAAAAAGGTTATATGATGACAGAAGTAAGGAATAGAGTTATGTGACTGCAAGCTAGGGAATGTCAAGGATTAGTGGCAACTGCTAGAAACTATTACTACTACTACTCATTGCCATTAAGTTCAACCCGATTCATAGCGACCCTCCTTGGGTTTCCGAGGTGGTATCTCCATGGAAGTAGATTTGCCCAGTCTTCCTTCCAAGGAGTGGCCGGTGGGTTTGAACCTCCAGCCTTTTGGTTAGCAGTCAATTGCCTTAGGCACTATGCCACCAGAGCTCCCAAGAAGCAAAGAAGGACTCTTCCCTAGAGCTTTCAGAGGGAGCATGGCCCTGCCAATACCTTGCTTTTGGACTTCAAGCCTCCAGAACTGTGAGAGTAAATTTCTGTTGTTGAAAGCCACTTAGTTTGTGGTAATTTGTTATGGTAGCTCTAGGGAATTGAAAACCATAATCTAGTCATTTACTGGGAACTCTGGTAGCATAGTGCCTAAGGCACTTGACTGCTAAT
>NW_006921689.1:2097863-2152187 GCF_000298275.1 Orycteropus afer afer | reverse complement strand
AAGGAAGAGGGGGCAATCTACTTCCATAGTGATACTGCCTCAGAAACCCAAGGAGGGGTCACTATGAGTCAGGTCCAACTCGATGGCACATAACAACGACAACAACAAGTCATTTACCGTTTTAAAATTTGCTGTTCAAATTGTATTGCAAAGAAATAATTCACAAGGAACCACCGAGTAAAAATTAAGTTTATCACTGAAATAGATCAGTGTATTTAGTCATATTATAAAACTTAATGATTTATTGGTAGACTAAACTCTAGGCCTTGACAAGTGCGTATCTTGCTAAAGATATCCACAGGGTGGAAGTCTATATATATGACTTCTGCTTTCATTTTCCCGCTGTGCTGGAATTTGGAACATATTCCAACTTGATTAATAACATTATTTAATATCTCTCTCTCCCTTACTATAATCACTTTGAGGGTAATGTTGTTGTTGTTGTTGTTGTTTGCCGTCGAGTCGGCCCCGACTCATAGCGACCCCTCCTTGGGTTTCCGAGGCAGTATCACTACGGAAGTAGGATTGCCCAACCTTCCTTCCGAGGAGTGGCTGGTGGATTTGAACCGCCAGCCTTCTGGTGAGCAGTCAAGTGCCTTAGGCACTATGCTACCAGGTAATAGCTGTGACTATTCCATGCTTGTAATTCCCTCATGCCTGGCCAGTTATCTAGGGATTCAGCATTTTATTTGCATGTGAATGAAAGTAACCCTTAGTGCTGCTTCTTATCTCCGTATTTGTACTTCACTCACAATATTTCCTTTATGGAGTGGAATACAGAGCCCAACCCCTTCTCTACCTCCCACCTGCAAACCCAGTCACCTTCCCAAACTGTCCACTTAGTTTCCTGGTTAAAGAAAGACTAAAACTTATTTCTACAACCTGTTAAGGTGACAGACAATTGACAAGAAAGAACTTGTCTTCTTGCTTCAAAGTGGTGCAGGTGAATTTCTAATTGCATGTAGGAACTAATCTATCCTAAGATATTGTTAATCTCAGGAACCATTTTCCTCAGGGTCACTGGAAAAATGTAGAACTCAGTGGTAGTTATTTTCCTTCTTCCATAAATACACAAAGAATATGGACATTTTAGGTTTTTGACATCTGTTTTTCTACTATGGCATGTGGTTTAAAGGTGAAAAGTTAAAAGGAAAAAATGAATTTATAGTATTCTATACTCTACACATTGATTTATAATACAGTCTATATGCGAGTGGTTAAAAATAAGTAATTATTTAATTTGGCAGCTTAATTTAGTACATAGGTAGCATTGATCTTTAGAACATGAACCCATTGACTAGCCTCAGCACAGCCTTCAGTACAGATTTAGCAATTCAAGTGTAGACTTAGGCACACTGTATCTGAGGTGTCTGAGGCAGCTAGCAAACTTTCACTGAGTGTCAGATCAGAAGGGTCCAGATGGGTAATCTGGATGGAAAACATGAGGGAGACTAGGTTTCTTGAGTTTTCACTGTAGATTTCTAGAATTGGAAAGAGTTTGAAGGACTCAAACCATTTTTCTGTTTCTAATTTGGACCTGTATGCAAAAGATGAAATGATTACCAAATATTCTAGGATTGCTAATAAACCAGGAGCTGTGTGGGTTTCACTTGTGGAATTGTTTTCTCTACATGAACTTTTGAAATACTCACTTCCTCCTTCTCTCAATTTTCTTGAAAAACCAAAGGCATTAGGCTTCTCAGAAGCCACACTATATGGTCTTTCTTATTTATTTCTTCCCTAGAAGGAGTCCCGCATAAGTGTGGTGAGAATTTTTGCCCAATTTTTATTTTGAAATAATTTTAGATTTTACAGAGTAGTTGCAAAAATAGTACTCACAATCCCTATTCCCCAAATATTTATGTTTTATATTTGCCTTCTCATTTTTTCTCCTTCCATCTCATTCTATGCGCACACACACACGTGTGTGTGCATGTGCTTGTACACACTTTTTCCTTTAAAAATTCTTCACCTTTCTTACAAGTTGCAGACATGATATCCTACACCTCAAAATGCTTCTGTGAAAATTTTGCAAAAACAGCAGGAGTTATGGACTTACATCCTATGCTTTCTCCTCTTCCCTCTGATGTATACTGCAATTATAACTAATGGATGACACCATTTTTTCCTTGTGAATTCAGATGTGTCCTCTGAATATTTTTCAACAGAGCATGTGGCTCCCTGTAATCAAAGTTGAAGCTCTAGTTGAAACCTTATTGAGGCCAACATTCAGTTATCTAATATAAGCGGGCCCACGTGAGTTCTAGTAGACTCAGTGTAAAGAACATGTCTTCAATGCTGCATGTTTCTACTGGCTGAGCACCAGAAATGCTGTGCTCACAAAGTCAGATCTTCTGATCCATATGAAATAATACGTGAAACATATTAAATATTTTGGATCACAGGTGGTATTCAGTACCAACACTATGCTATTGTTAAGTGCTGTCAAGTTATTTCCCACTCATAGCAACTCTATGTACAACAGAATGAAACACTGTCCAGTCCTGCACCATCCTCACAATTGTTGCTATGCTTGAGCCTATTGTTGAAACCACTGTGTCAATCCATCTCAGTGATGGCCTTCCCCTTTTTCGCTAACTCTTTACTTTACCAAGCATGATATCCTTTCTCCAGGGACTAGTCACTTCAGATAACATGACCAAAATACTAGCGATGAAATCTGGCCATTCTCACTTCTAAGGATCGTTCCAGCTGTACTTCTTCCAAGACAGATTTATTCATTCTCTTAGCAGTCCATGGTATTTTCAATATTCTTTGCCAACATCAGGATTCAAATGAATCATTTCTTCTTTGGTCTTCCTTATTCACTGTCCAGCTTTCACATGCATATGAGGGTATTGAAAATACCCTGGCTTGGGTGAGGTGTATCTTAGTCTTCAAAGTTACATCTTTATTCTTTAACACTTTAAGGATGTCTTTTGCAAAATGGAGCTCTAGCGGTGTAGTGGTGAAAGCATTTAGCTGCTAATCAAAAGGTTGTCTGTTTGAATCCACCAGCTGCTCCGTGGGAGAAAATTGAAGCAGTCTGCTTCTGTAAAGATTTACAGTCTTGGAAATATTATGGGGTCGCTATGAGTCAGAATCAATTCAAAAGCAGCAGGTTAATGACACTATAGCCTTCTGGTATTTAAGCTGTATGGGAGAAAGGATTCTGAGAGTCAGTTTTGTTAGGTGATGTAAATGAGGAAATGAGGAATGAGGAAGTAACTTTTAACATATTTGTCTGAGACTAGATTTCTCAGGTGAGTCACTGATTTCTATTGAACACCACAGTTTTCCAAGCATGTTCATTTTTGTTATATTCTTTCTTTATGAGCTACATATAATTTCAGCACAGTGTCTCCAGCATATGAGTTTGAACTGCTGACCTTCCAGGTTAACACCCTTATCCACTATGCCACCAGAGCTCCTTACATATAATTTCAACACAATGTCTGTAGCATATACTTGCCTGAACCTAGTATTTGTCCAATAAATGTGGCTATTAATAATAGCCTTCTGCCTGGTGTGATAGTTACATGACCAAGGGAGTCATAAATCAAACTATACTATTAAGCACAAGTGCTCTGTTAAATTTAGTTTTTAAAACTGAGATGTATGCCTTTTGGGGATTACCTTTAATAGTAAAATTCATATGCTTCATTAAGTCTTCAAAAATATCTACTTGTTTTTATTCCAAACTGACTGTGATCAGTGTTTGCCAGGGAATTATGGTGCTGACAATCCTGATGAAATGACATACGATTTTGACTTTTCCATTCCTGCTTCTTAGAGTTTATTACTTCATTTTTTGTTTGTGTTTTTGCTTTGTAATGTGGTACTTGTTCAATTATTCCTTATTTGGAAATTTAGAAAACTTAGTTTAGAAATGCCAGAATAAATATTGGAGAAGAAAGCCAGGATAACTAAGAGATTTATGTTGTCTTTCTATGCATGTTTTTGTGAGTGGGTGAAAATGGACTAGAATATGACAAAAATTATTTTAGCAAGCACTGGACTCATGCTGATTAACCAAGATTACACATTGTTCTAAAAGGGACCAAACTTAAATAAAGACTTAGAAGTGGATCTTGATATTTTCCATGATCTATTCATTCTGTCTCCCTCCAATCACCATGTCTCAGTAGCCTAGAAAATTATATAAATTGCTATCATATCTATCAATACGCTTCCTGCTTCCAAATAATCTTATGCCAATGGGAAAGTAAATCTTGATTCTCCACACTAATAAAAATGTAATGTAAAGCAGAATCATTTCCTTAGATGTCTATATTGATGTGATTTATTTTGGTTACCACTTAATTTTTTTTTTTTTTTAAATCAGTGTGTTGTTGTTGTTGTTGTTATGTGCCATCGAGTCGGACTCGACTCATAGCGACCCCTCCTTGGGTTTCCGAGGCAGTATCACACGGAAGTAGATTGCCCCATCTTACTTCTGAGGAGAGGTTGGTGGGTTTGAACCGCCAGCCTTCTGGTTAACAGTCAAGTGTCTTAGCCACTATGCTACTAGAGCTCCTATGTGTATATTTGCTGCCATAATCTTGATTAGTAAGTACTTTGTGTGTGGAGTTTTACTGATGTGCATCCCATTCCCATCACCTCCTGCTAGGTTTCTTTTTTTTTTTCTTACTTGTTTAGTTACCCAATTAGTGCTTTTTTATTGCCCTCCTTCACAACAATGTTACAACTTGCGTAGGCAAGTGGAGTCAGAAGAGATTAATTTCATAGCAGTTGGGAAATTTATTCAGTGAAACAATTTACTATTTTCATTCTTTCAAGTGGAAATCTTACATTGATTTATACATAATGATGTCGGGAATTTTGAGAAATCTTAATGATCATCATGGATTGTATGGATGTATACTTTCAAGTTGTAAGGGCCATTTAAAAGATGCAGTGCAAAAGCTGCTTCAAACATTGCTCTTTCACACAGTGAAAAGCAATCTCTTTATAGAACCATAGCTTCATTTGGCACCAGCCCAGGAAAACCATCATGCTTTGAAGGGTGGTGCCAGCACAAATGCAACTTGTCCCCCAACTTTTGGTTTAAATAGTGAATGAAATGAAATTCAGAACATGTCATTAGCAGTAAATAAATAACAAGGCTGAACTCAAAAATCGAGGCACCTTTCTGTGCTGAAGCCTCTTAAATAATCATATCACAACCACCTAACCTTATTGGCATTAATAAGCAAGTGAGTTGAAATGATTATTGTTGAAGCCTGTAACACTGTTTTATTTAAACCACTAACGAGTAATTAAGTCTTCTCAGAGCATTATCAAATGCTCACATTGCTGAGTTGAAAATGAAGATGCAGACACTGAGTGATTCGCAAGAGATAAAGACCAGGCCAACTTTCCTACCTTTCAAACTGGTTGTTCTGGGTGCCATGGAGCAGCCAGTATAAATAGAGGAAGCGTTTTTCCATTTACACTCTGGTTCCAAAAGTCCAGCCATCATTACTGGGAATGCTCAATAATTTCATAACATTCAGTGTTGGTTCACTTTTGTTTGCTTTTGTTCAAATGTCGCCCAATTCTTTAAGGAGCAATGTGATGTGACTTTTTTTAAAAAAAAACAACAACATAATTGAGTTGATTTTGTGTCCATAACATAACTTGCAAAACATCTTCTGCCTGAAAATTCCTCAATGCTTTTTGGTAAGCAGAATTTGGAACTACTTATGGGTGAGAACAAACAAACTGAGTTAAGTATATACTATAAAGACAATGTCAAATTGATTCATACATATGGAAATTACTCAAACAAAGATCTCCTTGGCATTGAAATTGCCTTACACATAAAATTAATTTTGTCCCAGCCAAAACTTTTCTTTGCTCCAGTTAAACACTGATTATACAAATAAACAGTAAATATACATATTTCCAAATCTTCATCTCTTGTAGGGCCATAGACACAGACAGAAACTGTCAGCTATCAACCATTTAACCATGTAAATATCCACCTTGAGTATTGTTCCAGTCTGTTTCTAGAAATGTTTCTATAATAAGCTTTATGTGTGTGTCTGTGGGGGGGGGACACACACACACACATATTTTTAAGTACATATATTTAACTCCACTCCTGTGATAAGTCCCAGAAGAAATACAAATGAAGTTGAAGATAATGGATTTTAGGTAGCGCAGTGCCTAAGGCACTTGACTGCTAACCAGAAGGCTGGCGGTTCAAACCCATCAGCCACTCTTCAGAAGGAAGGTTGGGCAACCTACTTCCGTAGTGATACTGCCTCGGAAACCCAAGGAGGGGTCGCTATGAGTCAGGTCTGACTCAACGGCACATAACAACTGTAAAGCCACAGTAAGGAGAAGAGGACGCACAAAAGTGAGGTTAATGAGAAGTTTTTATTCTGAGTTTCCGGGTGAGGTTTACGGGCCCCAGAGAGGGGCCCGGGCGAGGTTCACGGGTCCCTGAGAGGGGCCCGGGAAGTCGCACCGCCTGGCTGGGGAGGGGAGGGTTTATAGTCTTGTGGAGGACCTAAGTGGGGACACTGAGGAAATAGTGGGGTCCAATTAGCTGTTAGCATGGGTCTGTACTTAACTAGCATGAGGAAGCTTCACAAAAGGAAGTTTGCCACTGCATGGGACTTTCCAGTCTGGGCGGGTTTTGTCACCTCGGTTGTCTTATTAGGCTGTCTCATCAGGGCTTGACACCCTGAGGAAGCTGCTAACTGAAATGTTGGTGGCTTGGGTTTGCTTCAGCCTAACAACAACAATAACAACATTAATCAAATAGATAAGGCATGAAATTGCTACTAAAACAACAGAAATATTTAACCCCAAGGTATTGAAAAATTCCAATCTAACCCCAAAGATCTATGATATGTAATAAAATGTAATTTTGATAAGAAATAGTATTAGTTTAGTATTAAATTACATTATTATTATTGTTGTTAGATTCTTTACTGCCACTACGGAAGTCAACTTGGGCTAGTTAAAAGTTTTTCTGTGGGATTTCAAAAAAGAAAGAAAAATAACAAATTATCAACAACAAAAACCTCCTCAACCCCTAAGATTAATCACTACTAGGACTCTTTCTATTTCTGTCACCAATCAGTGGGCTTTACTTCTGAGAACTATTATTTCCCAGCATTCAGTGCATCAAAGTATATCACAGCCACATACTACATTGCCCAGTAGCTGGTCATTTATACCTTAACTCAAATCCCACCTCTTATCTGGTGCTCTTTTGTTTTTGTACATGCTGTTCCCTTTGCCTGGAATATTCTCCCTTTCCAGTCACTTTCTCCACACTTCAACTAGTTAACTCCAAACAGCTATACTTAAGACCATATCACTGATTACATTGTATTTTGTTTTTTATTTACTTTTTGTGTATCTTTCACTAGTTGTTTTGGTTCTCTAGGACTGCTCTAACAGAAGATACCTCAGACATATATGGCTTTAACAAACAGGAGTTTATTCTCTTACAGTTTAGGAGGCTAGAAGTCTGAGTTCAAAGTACCAGCTTTGGGGTGGGTGAAAATTCCTCGACCTTGGGCTTCAGCTCTGCCTCTTACTCCCAGCTCACTGGAGCTGGAAGCTTCTCTTTTATTTCAGACAGCTGCTGGCTGCTGAGGCTGACAAAAAATGGCACAGTCCCAAGACTATCAAGCAACACAAGCAGGCCACTAATTCAGTTTCATTAACGGTGCAAAGATGAGCAGACAACTTGGTAGACCATTGAAAAGAAGACTCAGCCCAATGCAGGATCCAGATGTGCCAAAAGCTCAGGATCATTCCCAAAGCTTCTCCTTATATACTGGAAACAAAACACGTCCCTAAAACAGCTACTCAGATGCTCACAGCAAATTCCACCATGGAGTTGATTAGCAGTCACGTCATGGGAAATGACTACATCCAGCTACCCAGCCACTCAAAACCAGGCCCAGCTAATTTGACACATAACTTTAACCACCACACAAGGCCATATTTTCTCTCTAAGCTAGACTCCTGTCTAACATATTACATCTTTAGAATTCAGCAGTGTAGCAGCCCAGTATTGGAGGAATAAATGAATAATGCTATCAACAAAATGACCTTCAAGGGAGTAGTTAGAAAGAATGTTGGTAGTATGTCGACATAATAGAAAATTTGATTATAGTGATAAGTATAGATGGCCTAGGAAACTGTATTTTTGGAATTCTTCGCCAGCACCACAACTCAAAAGCATCAATTCTTTCTTCGGTCTTCCTTATTCATTGTCCAGCTTTCACATGCATACAAGGCAATTGAAAATATCATGACTTGTGTGAGGTGCACCTTAGTCCTCAAGGAGACATCCTTGCTCCTCAGCACTTGAAAGAGGTCCCTTGCAGCCAATTTGCCTAGTGTTGTACGTTGTCTAAGGTCTTGCCTGCTGCTTTCATTGGCAATGATTGTAAAACCAAGCAACGTGAAGTCTTTGACAACTTCAATCTTTTCTCCATTTATCGTGATGCTGCTTTTAGGTCCAGTTGTG
The DNA here is from genome assembly GCF_000298275.1 of Orycteropus afer afer. Classification (NCBI taxonomy): domain Eukaryota; kingdom Metazoa; phylum Chordata; class Mammalia; order Tubulidentata; family Orycteropodidae; genus Orycteropus; species Orycteropus afer. Next base: position 2,143,687 of record NW_006921689.1, on the reverse strand, counting down.
AGGATTTTTGTTTTCTTTATATTGAGATATGATCCATACTGCAGACTGTATTCTTCAATCTTCATCAGTAAGTGCCTCAAGTCATCCTCACTTTCAGCAAGCAAAGTTGTGTCATCAGTGAAGAATGCTGAAAGTACCATGGTCTGCTAAAAAAACTAATAGATCTGTCCTGGAGGAAGTGCAGTCGGAATGCTCCTTGGAAGTGAGAATTGCCAGACTTTGTCTCACCTCCTTTGGTCATGTTGTCAGAAGGGACCATTCCCTGGAGAAGAATGTCATGCTTGGTAAGGTGGAGGGTTGACGAAAGAGGGGAAGGCCCTCAACGAGATGGATTGACACAGTGGCTGCGACGATGGGCTCAAGTATAGCAAGGATCATGGAGCTGGTGCGGGACCAGGTGGTGTTTTGTTCTGCTGTGCATAGGGTCACTATGAGTCGGACATGACTCAACAGCATCTAACAACAACAACAACAGGAAACTGTAAGGAGAGCAACTAACATAGAATGGAAGCTTACAGTGGAGTTAATGAAAAAAAAATTAAAAATTAAGTGAAAAAGTAAAATAATCCTAATTAACAGAGAATATTGAATTCCAAGCTAATAAATTTGAATCAGGCTTGATAAGCAATAAGAAACAATTGCAGTTGTTATTTTAGGGAAATTTTGTAATGAAAATCATGTTCAATTTTTACATATTTATTTTTATAATTATATTCTTTTTTTTTTTAGTTTACTGTGAATTTTTTATTGTGATTTGGGTGAAAGTTTACAGAGTTTATAATTATATTCTTGAAAGCTAGACAGTTACCATATATTTTATATTATAGACCCCTTAAAGTATGTTGTACTTTTGAAATAGTTCTGAACAAGAAAGCACAATGTTGATTACTGAGGAATGAAATAAAAAATGACAGAAAAATATTTTTGAAACAAGGAAGAGAGTGAGAAGATTGTAATTAAATAAGATGTAAATACTTAAAAAAAAAGTGTTTTTCTTTTCCCAACAAATACACTTCCACCATTACACAGGGTTTGTTGTTGTTGTTGTTGTTAAGTGCCGTCGAGTTGTTTCTGACTCATAGCAACCCCATGCGCAGCAGAACGAAACACTGCCTGATCCCACGCCAGCCCCACAATCCCTGCTATACTTGAGCCCATCATCGCAGCCACCGTGTCAACCCATCTCGTTGAAGGTCTCCCCCTCTTTCGTCGACCCTCCACCCTACCAAGCATGACATCCTTCTCCAGGGTTTAGGATCTCACAATGCATGTTCAGTAAATTAATCAAAGTTGCCATCAATAGTATGTTCAGATTTTCTAAACAAAAATTATACATATGTTTTAATTATTCAAAAGACATCTATCCATGATTATTCATTTATATAATTCTCTGTGTTTTTGATTGTTTGATTTACCTTGTAATTATGTGTTTGTTTTTTTTTTTTTTTCCTTATTAGAAAGTAATGCAAACTCCTGAGATATTTTAGAAAGCACATACAATATAAGGAAGCAGAGGTGGGAAAAAAAAATCATGGTTACATAACCCAGAAACAATTATTCTTAATATTTTTGTTCCATTCTCTTCAAGTCTCTTTCTTCTGGAATTTTGTCTTTGCATTCTTGAGGTTATATACCTCACATGTCACTTTTTTTTTCTTATTTAATATTTTATTCTTTTGCTTTGCACTGTATCATAAATCTTTTCCTAAGCCTAATTTTTATTACCAGGATAATATTCCATTTTATGTGCATTTCCCTAATATTGAATATTTAGCTTGTTTCTTGTACTTTGGTATTGATGTATATCTGCCACATTTCAAGTTACTGTCTTAAAAACTCCAAGTCTGGAGTTACTAAAGACACATAATCTTCTAATTCTTGATTTATTTCTTTTTTTTTTCAGACAGAATAGTCTAGCAGTTTTCCAATAGGATACATATGTGCTGTGTTTCCTGAGCTGCTGCACCAGCAAAGAAAGCGGGTTAAGCACATGGGCTTCAGAATCAAATAGATCTACATGTGAATCCAAACTCCTTTACTTTTTAGTTATGTGACTTGAGCAAGTTATCTATCCTCTCTGAGTTGTACTTTGATGATAATAATATCTACCACTTAGGGGTTGTATGAAGATTAGATGGGAGAAAATTTATATAAAACACTTGTCATGGTGCTTTGCTATAATTATGTTATGATGATGATAATGATTCTTTATTATCACTATGGAAATCAACTTGGGTTAGTTAAAAGTTTTTCTGTGGGATTACAAAAACAAAAAGCAGAAAGCCACGAATAAATGATCAACAACAAAAAACCTCCATAACCCCTTAGATTAATCACTACTAGGACCTTTCCTATTTCTGCCACCAACCAGAGGGCTTTACTTATCAGAACTGTACTTCCCAGATTTCAGTGCATTACTTCTAGGTGCTCCTTACCCTGCTTCCTAAGTAGTGAATTCTGACCCTCCCAATTCCAGCCTAGAAAGATGCTGCTGATCTACTGAAGAATGGCAATGGCAATCACTCTGATTGTCTTTAAAAAGCAGCATTGTAAAGCAGCTGATACTTGATTTTTGTTGGTTGCAAAATTACATTTCTGAATCAAGAGGAGAAAAAAATAGGCTCTTTAACTACTTTGAGAGAAGCCTAGATACAACATGAATTGTATATTTTTTTAACCTGCGTCCAAAAGGATTTTAATTAGTAGAAAATTCTTCCAAATTCTAGTGGGAGTTTGAATGGAAGTTTGAGCCCTCGTTGCCATAATTTTCTCTTACTTTTCTGTATTATAATTCAGGGTAAGCTTTTTGTTTGGTTTTGTTTTAACTTCAAAACTTCTCTAAGAATTTTATTTGCATAAGAATTACGTATTTGCTTTAATAGAGTGCTATCCAGTTAACTCAAATAGTGTCTTATATAGAAAATTCACACCCAAGAGAAAGCATGTGATTTGGCATGATCTTTGCTCATTTTATGACAAACAATTATATCCAATATTATTCATCCAACATTTAGTTTCACATATGTGTAAATATAAGCACTGTGTTATTTCTCTCTCTCTCTCTCTCTCTCTCTCTCTGTTTATCTTTTGAGTTTGTGAATTTCATTTCAAGAACCAACTGCAAATGGATAATGGAATATTCCTTTAAAAATGAGCAGTAATTAAATGTAAATGCTAGTTTATTGGGCAAGTATTTGATCTTAGGGTATCTCTGTAATATTTTATAGCATATTGAGTCAAATTTTTACTATAAATATCATTCTTCTTTCTAATGTATAATAAAACACATTTGTAATTATAAAATTGTAAATCTTCATAGGTGTAATTTCAGTGTAATGTTAGGACTGAGTGTGTTCCAAACAAGAACAGTAAAACTTGTTATTATTGTGAGTTGGGTGTCTGGACGTGTCCTGATGTGTTCATCACGTGCTCTCTGCTCCAATAATTCTTGCCACTAGTAGCCATATTTTGCTAGGGACTATTGTAGGATCATGCCAATAGTTGCTTGATTGTTTCCATTATGGATTTTTCTACCTGGCTAGGGACTACGATACGATATGAAACAGAGTAGCAAACAAGAAGTCCTATATTTTAATTATAGGATAATGAGGACCCAATTAAGCCTGCATTACTTGATAGCTTCTTTCTCCATCCATTTCACCTTTAGTAATAAGCTTGGAAAAAAGTGAACCATCTTATTCCCAGTAGCTCTTTTTAAATGCAGTGACCCATCTGTTGCCTTATGCCAGGCATCTGCTTTTATCACCCTCATTTATGATACTTCAAAGCCATAAAGTGAGGAATTCACATTGAGTTTATGCTAATTTTTCAGCTTGAGAGAACAGCTATTTGCAAATAATTTAATCTGTCAGCAAGAGTTTTCAGATATAGGGAAGGCAAAAGGAGACGACTAGACATCAAAGGTGTATTTTTATTCCCAGCCATCTCTTTTTGAATCTGTATATGACTTTAAGATAATTGTAATACCTCCATGGTGCTGTTTGCTTATCAGCAAAATGTGAGTAGTGAGCCTTGCTTGTAAAATATTTGTTGAATTTACATCAGAGAAAATGTGAACAGCACATAGAATAGGGTAGAATGATTCTTTTTTTTGGGGGGGGGGGGAGAATGATTCTTGAATGCTCCTGCAGGTCAATGCCTGTTAAATCCAAGTTACAGAACTTTTCCTTTCTTGAAAAAGATGATTCATTTTATCTGCATCTAAACTGTCATAAAAAATGTTGATGAGCGATCAAAGGCTAATACCACACTGATCAGACCATAATAAAAATATTTCTTATTTTTATAGTATTGTGGACATCATCGGTGAATTGGAGTAAGATGATTGAGGTGTTAGTGCTATTTCTAGCAGTGAGTGGTGATACAATTTTGGGCAAAGCATTAAGTTTTGGGTCTGCATGTTGTTGTTGTTGTTATGTGCCGTTGAGTCTGACTGGAACCATAGTGACCACTCCTTGGGTTTCCGAGGCGGTATCACTATGGAAGTGATTGCCCAACATTCCTTCCGAGGAGTGGCTCAGGGGTTTGAACCACATCCTTCTGGTTAGCAGTCAAGTGCCTTAGGCACTATGTTACCAAAGCTCCTTTTGGATTGGCGTTGGTCTCCTAAACTGTGGTAGTCTCACTTGTTAGTAACTGTGCTTTCTTTTAACTAGTGATTTGTGATTCTTATGCTTGCCTTAGGGTATATTTCCTTCTTTTTTTTTTTCATGTAATTATTGATGCATTTATCAACCCAGTTTTTAAAATACATACATGTAATTCACATGAAACAGTTATATCAATGCTTTTAGATATTTGAATCTGAATAGCATTGTCTATTAAAATGAAAATTATAATTATTTAAGGAAGGTTTTCTGTGCTGAAACCAACGATAAATACCCGTTTGAACAAGTGAACAGCCATAGTTTTGTTGAAAATACATTCAGTCAGTTTTATTGACCTTCTTATTTGCATTTAATTTCAGCATCATCCAGTTGCAGGCATTGTTTTTTTTTTTTTTTTTTTTTTAATTCATGCTATTTTAGAACTAAAGGAGGTAACTAAATTTTTTTGAGCACCATTCAGCCAGGCACTATACTACATGCATACATTATCTCAAGCAGTTCTCTTAACTACGTTATCAAGTAGATAAAATACCCCATTTTACTGATCAGAAAGGGGAGTGGTGGCTCAATGGTAGAATTCTAACCTTCCATGCAGACGGAGGTTTTAATCCTAGCCAGTGTACCTCATGCCCAGCTAGGATGTTGAACAAGTTTTAGTGGGCCATTCAGACTGAAATGGACTAAAAAGACAATGAGCCAATGAAAACCCTGTGGATCACAATGGTCTGATCCACAACCTATCATGGAGGCGGCACAGTGCTCAGCAGTGTTTCATTCTATTGTGGATGGAGTCACAATGGGTTGGAGCCTACATGATGGCAGCTAACAACAAAATGGATTCAAAAATTGGTATACAGAAAATGGTATGTTACATGTCCAGCTAACCAAAACAAAAGAGAGCTAATTTGTGGAAATACTGCATTTTTAACCTTGATTTTTGAGATCCAATGTTTATGTTCTTTCTAGGGTATCAAGATTTCTAGGATACCATTTTCCTACACTGTCAAAAAGGAAAAAAAAAAAAAAGTCATCTAATGCTCCTTTGTTGAACATAGATCTTTAGGTAAACTTTTTTTTTGTAAAGTGGTGTAATCAGTGCCTGAGCAAGAAAACCTGCAGGTCATCTGAATGTCTGACATCTTTGTAATTTCCAAGATAGAAAAAAAAAGGTGGGGGGGAGGCTGTCAGGATGGTAGTCTCTCTAGAAAAGCTCAAATAGAGACTGAGAGTTCTAATAACTGCTTATTTTAATTTTGACTAGGCATAAAGTTAATTTTGACACCAAGGGTGCAAAAGCAACTAAATATATTTAAGGCTTTTACATAATGATAAGAATCAAAATTCTAATCCTTGGTGTAAAAACATTTTCCTAATGAGATGCGGACACTTGAGATGTGGTCTTATAATTACAATGGTAACTAACGTTGCAATGCTGCATAGCATCTTTTATCCAAGAACGTCTAACCGCTCTACAGGCTACAGCGTAAGTCTAGCTTCATCTCTCTGAAGTACTATGAGAATATTATTTTAAAGGTAGTCAAGTATGTTGAAGATAAAGCAGTTAAGAAACTTGCTAATGGTGAATTTGTGAATTGGGTGTTATTGGATGTAGATCTATGGAATCTGTATCCCTGTTCCTTAGAATGGAATAGCAGGCCATATTTTCCTTTTCTTCCCTGAAGGAAAATATAATATTATCAAATTCTCCATCATTTTAAGGAGTTTTTTTACTTAATTAAACTTTTGTAAGAATATAATTTTAAAAAGGAATATCGTTTTAAGAACGATCTTAAATGGACTAATTTAAAACATAAAATATAAAAATGTATTTTTGTTGTTGTTATGTGCTGTCGAGTCAGACATATGACGTTCAAATGGAGTAAAACCTATGCTCCCTAATTGTAATTCCTAAAAAATATATTTAGGAATTAAAATCAGGGAGCATGAGTGTTACTGCATTTGAATGTCATATGACATTTCTTGTGTCCCTTAAAAAAAAAGGGCATATACACACACTTTAGAGAAAGTTAAAAATATCCTCAAAGAGGGTGAACAAGTCAAAATCCAAGAGGAAGGAAAACATATTCGTCACGAGAATTGTAAGAACAATTAAGACTGAGTTTATGGGGAGGAAATGGGAGATCAGAATAAGAATTTGGAGTCAAGCCCTTTAGGCCTTTCTGTGATATACACTTGAAAGCACTTTGCCCCCCTCTTTGCCTCCGACTGAAAAATAGAAAACAGCCATGCTTCACATACACGAACAAACTCTTTGAATTCCCACCCTGAGAGTCTTCCTAGGAGTGAATCTGTCACTTTGGATCCAGAAGAATGAAAGAGTAGGTTACTTACAGTTTGTCAAAATTAGTCCTAGAAAATTTCACTTTCATTTCAGAAAGACATCTATCTACATGACAAAGTTGCTCCTGGTGTCAGTTTTAAACTAGTTCTTACCTAGCTTCCCTACATAGCCAAATTATTATTTTTTAACATCCCTTGGTGTAATTATTAGGGCATCTTAGCTCACACTAAGATGGTCAGAGATGCTAGTGAAACTCCTTTAAGGGCTTTTGAAGCTGCGCAAAGCCAGTGACAGAACACAGCAGTGAATTAACGTTCTGATCCAGGTTCTGTTTAGGATAATCTGTGGAACTGTCACGACATTTCTCAGGTTTATCCTTGCTCAAGGCTCCTGATGTTTTCTGATACGCTTCCAAACATCCTTTCTGTCTTCTTCATGATCCATTGCACTCTAGATCACCAGCCCTTTTGATTGACTTGCCATTTCCTGAGCAACTGTTAGTCTTTAGGCTTTTGTTTATTTTCCTCATCTAGCCCTCAGATTGGGAGCTCTGGTAGCATAGTGGCTAAGACACTTGCCTGCTAACCAGACGGCTGGCGGTTCAAACCCACCAGCCACTCCTCGGAAGGAAGGTTGGGCAATCCTACTTCCGTAGTGATACTGCCTCGGAAACCCAAGGAGGGGTCGCTATGAGTCAGGGCTGACTCGACAGCACATAATAACAAGCCCTCAGATTAAAATGCCCTTCTTGCCATGGGCCTCTTATATTCATCTTTGTCTATCAATGTCCATTTATTCTTCCTTACTCAGCTGATATGTCTTCATTTCCAAACAAAAATTAATTTGTACATACTCTCTGATGAATTCATACATACTATATGAACCTACTTTTTCTTTCCTCCATTTATTCATTCAACATACCATTGTTACTATGACATATACTATGCTAGAAACTAGGATTAATGAGAGGGATAGATCCATTGCATTGGAGAAGTTCATGCATACTACTTCTTTGTTGTGTGTCTTTTTAATTCATTTGCCACCAATGTTTGTTTCTCCCATATCTTGAAAAATTCTCTATCTTGAAAAGTTTCCTTGTTTGTATATAAGTTCCCTACCAATGAATGCAGTCATCTCTCAGAATCAAGCTCTGAGATCATTCCAACTGTGCCCCATAAAACACCTGAAGGAGCCTTAACTTTCCTTTGCAAACTATACACTGATCATGCTTTATTAATGCTGAACCAGAGAGTTATGACATTTTAAGGGTAGAAGGAACTTTAGACATGATCTCCAATATTCCCATCTGACAGGGAAAACACAGGCATGGGAAGACTAGGTGACTTGTTACTAATACAATCAAGACTAGGGCCAAAGTCTTAGATTTCCTTGCTGTCAATGAGTAGTTGAGTCACAGGATATCGTTAAATATAAATAACTAAGAAATCACCTAATACCTTTGTTTTAAAGTTCTTTAAACATTATTCTTCCTAAAAACGGATCAATGTAGAAATAAACATGACAAATAGTATCACATTCAAAGGAGAGCAAACTCTCATATGCCCAGGTGAAGGATCTACATTAATAAGAGTGAACTTCTAAGAGATTACCAAATTGGCAAAATGAATATAATATTTTAGCCAATGTTATTTCAATGAATGTAACTCATTTCATTTAAAATAAAACAATAATTATTTGAAATGGTTGTTGTTATGTGCCGTCCAGTCGGACCCAACTCAGAGCGACCCCTCATTGGGTTTCTGAGGCAGTTATCACTATGGAAGTAGATTGCCCAACCTTGCAAAAGGATACTCTGATCATTTTTCTTGCCTGAAGACAAAAGATAAAAGCATATAACTTTAGTTAATGATCTGTGTTGCCAGAAATATCAATGAACAATGGAAAATAAAATGTAGATGGCTGAATAAGATTCTGAGTGCTGAGTCATCACAGTCTTTGGCATGTGCTAGATAACAGATAATCAGTTTTTACACTAAAAGACATAGATTCATGGGAAATAAAAAGCAAACTCATTCCTTGTGTTCACATTGTAGACAGAAAGCTTGTTTAGTCATATTTGAAGTATTAAACTTGGCGTATATAAAAAGGGTGACTTTTTTTCTTACTAAATAGGAGATAAGAGGTAATTAAATAAAAGTTAAAAAAAAAAAAACCTTTAAGGCCTAGAGACAGAAATTTAACAAAAATTTTTACCTCAGCATTTGTAGAGTTTATTTTGTGGCATCTGTATTTTTTATATTGTACTAGGCCTGTCTGTATTTGTGCCACTTCTAGTAAGATTACTGTCTATGGTTCTGTTTTTTGATCCTTTCATGGTAAATTTATTTAAAAAAGTTAAAAAACAAACAAGCATGACTCATATCAATATACAATAAAACCAAAACATCAATTCTACTGCCATCAAGTTGATTCTGATTTATAGTGACCTATTTGACTGTTAACCAGAAGGCTGGCAGTTCAAACCCACCACCCACTTCCCACTCAGAAGGAAGATGGGACAATCTACTTCCATAGTAATATTGCCTTGGAAACCCAAGGAGGGGTCGCTATGAGTCCGATTTGACTCAATGGCAGGGAGTTTGGTTTTTTTGGTTTGATAGGAGAGAGTAAGGAGCCATGGTGATGAAGTGCCTAAGGCATTTGATTGCTAACCACAAGGTTGGTAACACCAGCCACTCCACAGAAGGAAGATGGGGCAATCTACTTCCCTAAAGCTTTCCTGCCTCAGAATCACAATGAGAGTGGAGGGTCGCTCTGAGTTGGAATTGACTCAATGGCAGTGTTTTCTTTTTTTTTTTTTTTTTTTGGGTAGTCAAGAGTAGAACTGCCCCATAGGGTTTTCAAGGATGTAGTCTTATGGGAGGTCTGGTAGCACAGTGCCTAAGGTACTTGACTGCTAACCAGAAGGCTGGCGGTTCAAACCCACCAGCCACTTCTGGGAAGGAAGATGGGGCAATCTACTTTCGTAGTGATACCGCCTCGGAAACCCAAGGAGGGGTTGCCATTAGTCAAGTCCAACTCAATGGCACATTAACAACAACAACAAGTCTTTATGGAAGCAGACTGCTTCATCTTTTTCCCAAGAGCAACTAGTGAATTTCAACTGCCAACCTTTTGATTATTAGTCAAATGTTTTAACCATTGTGCCACCAGGGCTCACTAATATACAACAGCATATGCTAAAGATTTATTTAACTCATTAGTGAGGAAACATGGAGGATGGAAAAGGTGAATACAAGAAGAATTAGAAGAGTAGAGATTAAACAGTCTTTCAGGAAATGCATCAAAATGCAGCAAGTGTTCCCCTCACCCCTGCAAACTATGCCCTCAGCCCAAATCCAGCCCACTGTTTTTGTAAATAGTTTTTTGGAACACAACTGTGGCATTTATTTACACATTATCTATGTTGCTTTTCAGAGGTCTTCCTTAAGGTCATTGCCTAGGGACCCTTGTGGAAACTCAAAAATAATTTGGGTATAAAAGACTTCTTAAATTTTTCCCCTGTGCTTAGGATCTGGAAAAGCAAAATTGAAAGTATTATCAGAATAGGCTTGATTACTTGATTCAGCCCCTACACGCATGCTTGGAAACAAAGTTTAGAGTGAGAGTACAACACAACTTTGTTGTTGTTGTTATGTGCCGTCGAGTCAAACCCGACTCATAGCGACCCCTCCTTGGGTTTCCGAGGCAGTATCACTACAGAAGTAGGATTGCCCAACCTTCCTTCCGAGGAGTGGCTGGTGGGTTTGAACCGCCAGCCGTCTGGTTAGCAGGCAAGTGTCTTAGCCACTATGCTACCAGAGCTCCCCAACACAACTTTAAGGAACCTTAAATCTATTAGAAAAAGTAATGAACATTTTATTTTTAAAATCATCAAGGGCATGCCAAAGTTATAGCAAAGCATGGAAAATTATTCAGCCTAGATAAGGAATCTCTGGTATTTTGGGCAGATGACACAGAAGAATAATCTTTTGCTATCTCTTGTTAACTGAACTCTTCTATAGCAATTTTCCATTCCAATCGAGAAAAAAACTACTTATTCTCATTCTCCACACTGATAAAATCAAGGGAAAAACATTTACTTGTTTATAAACTGAAATTACTAAATCAATCCAATATGTGTAAAGATTCACCTTGATTCTTTCATAAAAATGTGTCTGTGCTAGCATTTTATGAGAATATATATATTTTTTAAAGGTCAGCACTTTCAGTACATTAAATTTCTTTATTTTCTCAGATTCTGGAAAGTTACATTTATGCAAGTATTTATTAGTCTCTATACATTTATTAGGTAAGCTCTAACTGAGAAGATTTTATAATCTAATTTATTGATACCTTCTAGAAGTAGGAAAATATTTGATATTCTTTTTAAAGGTTTTTCTCAATGAAATATATAGTAACTTGCAGGACCTGCAGCTTCAGTTCTATAACCTCAGGCACAGGGCATTAGAAAATATGTAACTCACTAGTTCAGATTTCAAATAGTTATCTATTCAGCGGAAATCGAATATTTTTTTTCATTGATTGCAGCAGACAAACACATAAGCAAACGATATGGATCATATATCATAATAATATAGATCATATTCTGTGTCTTCTCTCACCCAACAGAGAATAGGTTCCCATTATGCCAACAGAGATCACTAAGGGATCATCACATCATGAAACCGGATAGCCAAATATTGTTACCTCAAATGGAGAATAATTTATAGCTTATGTCACTTGTTAGGCCTAGTTGTTCGACACCCATTAGTCCCTGGTACTGGCTATTTTGTTAAATCGGGGAGGATTTCTCTTGACTATACAGACTGGAAAGAAATCACTTGAATTTCTTCTACACACAAATCTACAAAGTTAACATGTAACATTGTAAGTTAGGACCAAATCATAGTAAAGAGCAGGTCACTCAAAGATATAGCATACATCCAAGATAATTAATTAATGCTTTGATGAGCTTCTTAGATATACTTCTACATATCTTTAAAGAGATAATCTTTTTTATTTCTTAATGTTGGATAACATTTTTATGTTGTTATAGTTTTAGAAGTCTATAAATGGTCTTAAGAAATGTTGGAAAATTTTGATATGATAAAAGTAGGTCATACTAGTTTACATTTTTATCTCTTCGGGTATTCTGTTGTTGTTATGTGCTGTCGAGTCTGATCCGACTCATAGGGATCCCTCCTTGGTTTTCCAAGGTGGTATCACTATGGAAGTAGATTACCCAACCTTCCTTCTGAGGAGTGGCTAGTGGCTTTAAACCACCAACCTTCTGGTTAGCAGTCAAGTGCCTTAGGCACTATGGTACCAGAGCTCCTTCTGATTTTCCAGTCAGGTCTAAACCAAAAGACCAAACCCATTGCCATTGAGTTGATTTCAACTCATAGCCTAGAGGGGGAAAAAAGGTTATGAGATCTCCATTGACTTTCAAGACTCCTCAGTGACAACTGGAGATTAATACTACAATTGTTCCCTAGTTTGTAAAGTTCATCAGTTGGAATGCCACTCAGTGCCACCTCTCTCTATTCTGCCACAGCCCAAGAGAATGTTACATGCACAGAGTCTCTCAATAAGCATTCATAGCCCTTGGTGCTCTTCAGTCAGTCCCTTTACCTTTATTCCACCATATTGCACTGATCTTCTGGACAGCTAGTTTCTTTAAAATGAAACTAAAAAGGATAATTTACTATGGCAAGCTGCTAGAAAGTTTTGAGAAGAGATTCGTTGTTTCTCATTATCTGGGGAAAAATGGCTTTTTCTAGGCAGTGCAGCTTGAAGGAAAGAGTAGAGACTATGGAGTCAATTAAACTTTTATCTGGTTCTGGCTCTGCCACTTAAATGCTATGAGATTTGGACAAGATGCCTTACCTTTCTGATCCTCCTATTCCTCCATCTGCATAATAAGAACTATAATCAGCTTCACAGATCAGTTGTGGCAATTACATTAAACTAACTAGTTAAATTTATATTTAAAGCATCTAGCTAAGTACCTGGCACATAACGAAGTACTGGGTAAATGGCAGATACATTTATTAGTATTCTGAAAGCTATTAAAAAATATGTGACTGAATAAATCACTAGATTAGAAAGGCAATGTATTATTAGTCGATGTTACATATGGTGGGTTGTTCTCTTTGACCTTTCTTCCCATCAAAAGATTCCCAAATAAAAATATAAACAAAGTAGTCAATACTTTGGCATCATATGAAAATTAAACAAACAAAACTAATCTTCAAGTTGTTTGTTGAATCTTCAAGAGCATAAAATAAAGCACCTCAACTATTACCAAATTATAAAAGCAGATAAAAATGAAGATAATGAAATGATAGCAATGCCTTAGTAACAATCCCTTTGCAATGTGAATGTTCTAAGAGGCCCCTTTGCAAAGAAAATGAGTGAACATAAGAAAAATCCAATCAGGTTCAGAGGAGGCACTCAATAAATGTAAGTTCCCTCCATGCTAATATCCTTGCTTCTTCCTTTTACAGAAGCCAAATTAAAGTGAATCCTTCAGATTATAAATGAAGAATTTAAAAGACAAATGATAATTTAGTAAGTTTGCTAATGTTAAAAATTCTGTAATTGATGTGTAATCTCTCAGTATATTCAAAACTCCTCAAATTACATCTGAAAGTTACCATATAGATTTAGTTTATTATTTTACCAGTTTAGATCCAACGTTTTATGATCCTAAAATTATGTGACGTATTATCTACAAGTGGTCTTCATTTAAAGCATCACTAGTAATACTGTGTACCAAATATATCATCTGTCATTTCCCTTTCTGAATGATAAAGTCTGAATGAAATGAGGGTAGCCTCCTCATTGAAAACTATGGCTTCCATGAATTTTTTTTTTGTTTTCATCAATAAATATTCAGTGATTTATACTATCTGTTATTTCTTTTCAAACTACAAACATGCACCAGTAGAGTAGCATATCATAGACACAATGGCCCAGCATCCATCACCCAAAATTAGCCACAAATACAAAGATCTCTAGGGCTTTACAAGTCAAAGTGTGGTCTATGGACCAGCAATATTGGTGTATTAGTTATTTATGCTGCATAACAAATACCACAAAAATTAATGACTCAAAGCAACAAGTGCAGTGTAGTAAATTACTTAGTGTGACTTTTCTACCCATAAGTCTTTGTAAACTCCAAGGTGGGATTTTCTATGAGCAACTGAGGAGCTCTTGATTGCTGAAGTTGTCCACCTGGAGTATTTTTGTTGGGAGTGGCACAAAACAATGTTCTAGGAGGTTCCCACTCTCTCTCAGGTGCTTAGAGTTCTGATGTTATGATTGGCTAGTTTGGCCACTCTGCCAGGCTCAAAAGGAGGCCTCCTAGAGGCAGAACTCTCTCTGACTGCTGGTTGAGGAAGACGTGCTGCTGAAAGAAACATGCGCTCCTGAAAGAGACATGTGCTGCTGGGAAAGAGACGCAAGAGACACGTGTTGCTGAGTAAGACACCCAGGGACATGCACTGGACATGCTGGGGGAGAGACTGTGAGAGACTTGGCTGAGAGATGGTGGGCTGGGAGAGAGACTGAGCATTTTTCCTGAACTTGAATTGTAGGCTGGTGCTTCCCTAATAAACGCCATAATCTGTGAGTTCTGTGTGGCCACTGCAGCAAATTATCGAACCCAGGAGAGAGGTGGTGGATGCTTTGGGAGGAATGGTTGGAGAAAGGGCTGGAGGGAGGCAGCATGTCTGGGCCTCTCAGGAATAGGCCTTGGGCTATTGATGGTGAGTCTGTCTTCCTATTGTGGGATTAGAGGAGGTCAGAACATGTGGCCTCCTTGTCCTTCTTGCAACAAGCAAGTATTAACTCACAGCTTCTGGAAGTCAAGAGTCATAGCACAGATTAGCTAAGTGTCTCTGGTTTAGGGTCTCTTATAGGCACAATCAATGTGTTAGTTGAGGCTGCACTTACCTAAAGGCTCAGTTCAGGGAGCATCCACTTTGAAGCTTACTCATGTGCATGCCTAGGTTCTTGCTACCTGGTGTCCAGAGACATAAGTTCCCTTTCATGTGGCTCTCTCTATTGGGCAGCTTACCGCAGGGCTGATGACTTCCCTCAGAACAAGTGAGTAAGAGCCGGAGAGACCAAGATGGAAACCACAGCCTTTTTGTAACCTTTTCTCAGAAGTAATATGCTATCACTTTTGCTATATTCTGTTCAATAGAAACAAGTCCCTAGGCCAGGCCACACTCAAAGGGTGGTACTTACTTACATAAGGACACAAAACCCAGAAGGGAATTAGTCTTTGGGACTATCTTGTTGTTGTTGTTGTTATTTGCCATCGAGTCGGCCCCGACTCATAGCGACCCCTCCTTGGGTTTCCGAGGCAGTTTCACCACAGAAGTAGGATTGCCCAACCTTCCTTCTGAGGAGTGGCTGGTGGGTTTGAACTGCCAGGCTTCTGGTTAGCAGTCAAGTGCCTTAGGCACTATGCTACCAGAGCTCCTTCTTAGAGGCTGCCTATCACAGTCGGCATCATCTGGGAAACATGTTAGAAATACAGAATCACAGAACCAATGATCAGAATCTAAATGTTAACAAGATTCCTAGATATGTTTAAGCATCTTCTCTATAGGCCCATAGCAAGCACTGTTGACATTCATGAACAAACCAAACACACTGCTGTCAAGTTGGACCCTACTCATAGCAACCCCTCCTTGTGTTTCCAAGGGCCATATCACTATGGAAGTAGATTGCCCAACCTTTCTTCCAAGGAGTGGCTGAGAGGTTTGAACCATCAGCCTTCTGGTTAGTAGTCAAATGCCTTAGGCACTATGCCACTAGAGCTCCCAGGCCTTCATGAGGGGGATTCATATTTTTGTTAAACTGTTCCAAATAAATCTTGGCTTAGGTGATTTTCCATCTGTTACATTAGCTAAAATCACACTTTGCATATACATATTAGAAGCCCTTGGGAAACAACTTTTAATGTATTAGAATATGGGAAAGGAGTTAAAATGCAGGCATCTAAGTATCAGTTTGACCAGGAGGTTGATGGAATCAGCCTGGAAAAGCTACATGTCTTACTTTTGGGATCAGAAGCCTCATTCACCAGCAGAAACTGCACAGATCTTACATGCAGGCCTGATGGCAGGCATTTACATCTCAGATTCAGGGAGTCACATATGCCCCTTTCATATAAACAAGATGTAGCTTTCTGATTTATCACAACATCAATCAGTCTGCTGTGCTGATGACAGGGTTTTTATGTCTGTAGTTTAACTAGTCATTGGGGAAATTACTCTTCTTTAAGGATTTGGAAACAGAGTGAGTTTGTTTTAGTTATTGTTCAATCCCACTTATAAACAGCACAAATGGAGGGAGACAAAGCTGACTGATATAAAAAAAATGTAATCCTCTGTTGCCCAATGAGAAACAAATTTTGTTGTAAATTTTGGGCTGCCTGAGAAAGCAGAGGGAATGAGGACAGCTTTGTCATAACAGCATTGCTTTGTCAGTGGCAGCCGGCTTTTCTCCTCAAGCATTCCAAACCAAAAGCAGTGGGTGGAGATGTTATACAATGTCTTCGTAGACTGCAAAGAGACAGTAATATCCTTATGGATCCTTGGGGAAAACAGTGAGAGGAGTGCTGTATAAATATAGCTATTAAGAAAATGGCCTGAGACTTTAAGGATGGGTGGGTAGGCAGAAAATCTGTGATAATCAAATTGAGGATGTGGTGAATTTGGAGAAGAAGCAGATTTGGACACAAAGATGTTATGCCAGGGGAACATGCAAACAAACAGGGACAAGCTGGTGGAAAAACAGTATTCTAAGCCACTTTATAAGAGTTCTTCAATTTAGTATATTTAGGGAAAAAAAAAAAAGTGCCTGCTAAAAAGGCAAGGAGGCTGGCCACATGTTCTGATCTCCTCTAACCCCACAAGAGGAAGACAGAATCACCATCAATAGCCTAAGGCCTATTACTGCAAGGCCAGACATGCTGCCTCCCTCCAGGCCTTTCTCCAACCATTCCTCCCAAAGCACCCACCAACTTTCTCCTGGGTCTGATAATTCACTGCAGTGGCCACACAGAACTCACAGATTATGGGGTTTGTTAGGGAAGCGCCAGATTACAATTCAAGTTTAGGAAAAACGCTCAGTCTATCTCAGCCCGCCGTCTCTCACCCAACAGTCTCTCACAGTCTCTTTCCTAGCAGTGCGTGTCCCTTGGTGTCACTCAGGAGCGCGTTCCTTCTCAGCAGTGTGTCCTTCTCACCCAGTGGTCAGAGAGAGCCTTCTGCCTCGAGGAGGCCTCCTTTTGAGCCTGGCAGAGTGGCCAAACTAGCCAATCATAGCATCAAAATTCTAAGCACCTGAGAGAGAGTGACCTTCCCAGAACATTGCTTCAGTGCCACTCCCAACAGAAATACTCCAGGTGGATAACTTTTACAATCAGGAGCTCCTCAGTTGCTCACAGCCAGTTACACCATGGAGTTTACAAAGACTTATGGCTAGAAAAGCCATACCAGGTAATTTACTACACTGCAGTGCCATTGCATCAGTTCCAACTCATGGCAACTTCATACTGTCATAGAAGAATGGTGCTCCATAGAGGTTTCAATGGTGGTGATTTTTTTTTTTTTTAAATAGATTGCCAGGCCTTTCTTGCATGGCCCCTCTGGGTGGACTCGAACTGCCAACCTTGCAGTTATTATCTGAACACTTAACTGTTTGTACCCCACAGGATCTTCTTAGCACATATAGATTCCTTTAAGAAGTTTTATGCATGTTTAGAAATAAATAGAAAAAATGGTCTTGCCAGAATAAACTCTCTTCCAACAACTACAAATCTGAAAAAAAAAAAAAAAAAAAAAAAAGGCTGATTGATTTCTCCTAATTAGAAACAAGAGATAGAGCAATCACATTGAAATGCAAGTCTAATCTTTTTTTGCTTTCTTCATGCATGTGATTCTGTGTCTGCAAAGTAGTTTTGCTCCTGTCTAATTCACATTTCAGCTTGCTGGACATTTGGGATTTATAGCATGGATAATGTGAATTTTAAAACCTGAATGCATAACTAGGAAATGGCTTGCTTTTATCTGTTCAGTGGTAGCTCATAAATAAAATAATAAAAAATTACAGGGGAGGACTTTTTGAGAGTTATGAGTACATGGTGCTGTTCAAGTTTCCAGTGTGACAAGATAAAGCGAAATGTCCCTGTTTGCAAATACATTCGGCAGCTCATGAGCACATTTCAGTGAATATATAGATGCATTCAAGATGATATGCATGTTTGTTTTGGCGTAGAACACAAATGTAATTTTGATTTATATCCAAATTATGAGAGCAAAGGTTATTATTAACACACAATTTCTGATAAAAGTAATTAAAATTCACCTAGAGCTCAAACTTCTGGCTTTAGCCACAAGTTTCTCTCTCGGCTAAATCTTTTACTTTAGCTATCGAGTAGCAGAATTGATTGCTGTCTCTTTCATAGACTACATAATTTTCTCATAGCACAAACAATTTAATAATCAAATGGCCACACAATGACAAAGGATCAAAGAATATATCAGAGTGGAGGGAAATCTGAGATTATCTGATCTATAGAATCATCTTATCAAATAACTTAAATGAAGCCTCGATATGAGAAACAGACAAAAGTGATAAATGACTAGATTAGATGACTCAACTAGATAAAATCGTCACTTAGGGGCAGAAATTAATCTTTGTTCATGGAACATTTTTGCAACCTCCATTTAGTCCTATCATTCACTGGCACTCAGAATACAAGCTCAAGGTTTCTTCTTGTGTATAAAAGATGCTCAGGTCCTGTGTGCTGAGACACTGTCCAAAAGTCACATGGCTAGATAATGACAGTGGTAGACCAGTAACCATACTATACCACAAAAGATACTTTTCTAGTAGTTCTCTCATTAAGTGAAAATTTGACCATATTCTCTCTTTCTTGGATCCCATTGTGTCAGTTCATAACTATTGCATTTGTTCAGCATTAAAATTATAAAATCTAGAGAATACATAGATCTGGAAAAGTTTACAATTAAGAATATTTTCTCTTTCAAGATTCCTAATTTTAAATTCTGTGATAGACCCAGTTAGTTCATCACCTGTCAAAAATGTCACAAAATTTCAGCATTCTACTAAAATGTTTTATGCCACTAATCTGAAGCATGAGAGACTTAGGTTGGGTATGAAGATGAACCACAATGCAATGAGTGTAAGGGCCAGAATAGGAGTGAAGAAGAAAAAAGGAAAGGATACCCTCATGTCTTTGGATTGTTCAATGCAAACCTCATACCCTGTTTGTTTGTCTTTGTTCAATTCATTTCACCAAGTGTTTACAGAACACCTGTGCTGTGCTAGTACCATGTTATCACCTTTGAACAAACAGAACAGTGTTTAAAGTGTGACTCATGCCTTGAAATCCACTTCCTTTTAGAGATAATATCTTGTAATCTGTAAATTTAAGCTAGGACTAACCTTACACCTTTTACTCAGTGTTTGAAATCTGTGAGTGTTTGGAAATGGGATTGTGTACTGGGAACACTTAGTACTAAAAGGCTCTCTGAAGATATTCTCTTTCCTTGCTCTCAAGTTAAATATCACTGATCCATAGCAAAACTGAAGTAGAGGGGTTCTTGACAGATGGTCTAATCAGAATCAAAATTATTAATTCAGCTGTTGGACAAATACTGACTAAGCACTTACTATGTTAGGCACTCCTCTTGGGCATACCAAAAAACCAAATTCACTGCCATGGAGTCGGTTCCGACTCATGGCAACCCCTCCTTGGGTTTACGAGGCAGTATCTCTACGGAAGTAGATTGCCCGATCTTCCTTCCGAGGAGTAGCTGGTGAGTATGAACTACCAGCCTTCTGGTTAGCAGTCGTATGCACTATGCCACCAGAGCTCCCCTTCTTGGGCATCAAGTTCCTGCATTCTGTGGCACTTACATGTTTTAAGGGGAGCTCTGGTGCATAGTGCCTAAGGCATTTGACTGCTAATCAGAAGGCTGGTGGTTCAAACCCACCATATTTGGAGTAGAACACAAATATGATTTTGATTTATATCCAAATTATGAGAGCAAAGGTTATTATTAACACACAATTTCTGATAAAAGTAATTAAAATTCATCCAGAGCCACTCCTCGAAGGAAGATTGGGCAATCTACTTCCATAGAGATACCGCCTCAGAAACCCAAGGAGGGGTGCTATGAGTCTGAAACTGAATCCATGGCACATGTTTATGGGGAAGGTCAAAAAACAAAACTGAACTCACTGCCATCTAGTGGATTCCGACTCATAGTGACCCACATTAGGTTTCCAAGATGAAATTTTTACAGAAGCAGACTGCCTCATCTTTCTCCCATGGAGCAGCCAGTGGTTTCGAACCACTGACCTTTTGGTTAACAGCCAAATACCTTAACCACTACACCACAATTGCTCCCTATGGGAAAGATAAAAAATAATAATAAATAATTGTTGTTGTGGGCAGCTGTCAGGAACAAAACACTGCCCGGTCCTGCACCATCCTCATGATCAGTTGGGAGGAATGGCCTGTTGTAATCTATAGGAATTTTGAAAGTAGATCACCAGGTCTTTCTTCCTCGTCTATCTTAGCCTAGAAACTCCGCTGAAACCTGTTCAGCATCATAGCATGTAAAAGCCTTTACTGACAGACAAGTGGTGGTTGTGCATGAGGTGAATTGGTTGAAAATTGAACCCAGGTTTCCTGTGAGGAAGGTGAGAATTCTACCACTGAATGACCAATGCACCTCAAACAATAATAAGATGATTTCAGTAAATCATAAATATCATAAATGTAAATCTATCTATCTATCATGCAACTAGTCATGGGGATTGAATGGCTTGATCGATCAGGAAGGGGGTCTCTAAGGAGGAGGCATTTAAACACAGACCAGCCAAGGAGGGGACATTTACAACACAGACCACAAGGAGGATCTCTTGACTTAGTATCCATGGAGCAACCACTAGATCTTATTAGATAATGAGTTTCAGGTCTCAGGGTAATATATTCTCTTCTTAACCAATGGCCAGAGTTCATAAGGACTGAAATAAATAATAGTGAGGAAGGGTGGGAGCTACTGGAGACAGAAGCAATATTGTGAGTTAGGTCTTGGTGGATATTTCATCAGTAGTGTCACCACTACTTAGTTCTAGGAGAAGGCAATGTGAAGCAGCCAGGCCAGTGGAGGAATTGCATCACACACGGAACTTTGGTCTAGAGCATTGATTCTGGTGGACCGGATACCATGGGAACCGGATGGCCCCAATGTCCTACAATGGAAAACTGTTTACTCTTAGTCACCAGAAGGACACAGGGTTAGACACAGTTAAATCTATTATCACTATCAGCCAGACC
This sequence comes from Orycteropus afer afer, assembly GCF_000298275.1. Lineage (NCBI taxonomy): Eukaryota > Metazoa > Chordata > Mammalia > Tubulidentata > Orycteropodidae > Orycteropus > Orycteropus afer. The sequence continues at coordinate 2,122,362 of NW_006921689.1, read as the reverse complement.
AACACGTTCTAACTGACTTGCTGTCGTCATTTTTTCCCCAATAGTAGTTCAATGCCCTGTGAATGTTGTGCCTTCAGAAGAAAAAGATTTTTTACTGAAATGAATTATTCATGAACAAAGGAATCTTTGTTCACTTCATACATCTACTACTCTTTTATTCTTACTATACAATAAGGTTGAATGCATTTTATTTGATATAGCTGCTGTATAATCAGGGAAAAATTGCTGGAAAAGAAGATTTATTTTAGATATATTCTAACCTGGGGTCACAGAGTTGCTAGAAACTTATATTGTTAAGTGTGTTTAGAGCAGAACTTTCACATGTCTTAAAATTATGACTTTCTAGAAATCTCATCAGTGCTTAGCACAGACCTTAACATAATAAGGAAATGTAAGACATGGCTTCTTTCATTAAGAAACTTTCAGCTTAGTTGAAGAAAAGGCTAAAAGACACAATTTTTAAGTGCTGTTGTTGTTGTAGTTATGTACCGTTGAGTCAAACCCGACTCATAGCGACCCCTCCTTGGGTTTCCGAGGCAGTATCACTACGGAAGTAGGATTGCCCAACCTTCCTTCCGAGGAGTGGCTGGTGGGTTTGAACCGCCAGCCGTCTGGTTAGCAGGCAAGTGTCTTAGCCATTATGCTACCAGAACTCCCAAGTGCTGTTGAGTCAGTCCCGATTCCTACTGACAGAAAGAAGCACTGCCCAGTTCTGTGCCATCCTCAGCTTCATTGCTGCATTTGAGCCCGTTGTGGCACCCACTGTGTCAATCAATCTTTTTGAGGGCCTTCCTCTTTTTTACTTACCCTCTATTTTACCCATTATGATTTTCTTCTCCAGAGACTGGTCCCTTCTGATAACATATCCAAAGAACATGAGACAAAGTCTCACCATTCTCCCTTTTAAGGAACATTCTGGCTGTACTTCTTCCAAGATAAATTTGTTCATTCTTCTGGCAGTCCATTGAATAGTCAGTAGTCTTTGCCAGCACTATAACCCAATGCATCAATTCTTCTTCAATCTTCCTTAGTCATTGTCCAGCTTTCCCATGCATGTGTGGTGATTCAAAATACCATGACTTGGGTCAGGCACACTTTCCTATCAAAGTACATCTTTGCTTTTAAACCCTTTAAAGAAGTCTTTTTCAGCAGATTTGCCCAACACAATGCATCATTTGATTTATTGACTGCTTTTTCCATGGATATTGATTGTGGATCCGAATCAGGTGAAATAATTGACAGCTTCATTCTTTCCTGCATGTATCATGATGTTGCTCATTGGTCCAGTGTGAGGATTTTTGTTTTCTTTATGTTGAAGTGCAATCCATACTGAAGGCAGTTGTCTTTGATTTTCATCAGTAAATGCTTAAGTCCTCTTCACTTGCAATAAGCAAGGTTGTATCATGTGCCTATTGCAGGTTGTTATTGAGTCTTCCTTCAAACCTGATGCTGTGATGTTCTAAATATAGTCCAGTTCCTCAGATTATTTGCTCAGCAAATAGATTGAACAAGTATATGAAAGGATACAAGCTTGACACAGTAGTAGGCAGCAATATAGGTAGTAAAAGATTAAGTAATAATATGCAATGGACTGTGGAGGTTATGTGGGACAGCAGAGGAATCTGGACTCAGCAAATAGTTGTTAATGGGAAAAATTGGATTTAATAATGGGTAGGATTTAGAGAAGGGGGAACATGCCCAGAGCTGGACATGGGAGGGAGCATCTTTATGAGACAGGATGGGGACATGAGCAAATTCAGCTGTGGTTCATTTTGGGAACTGATGGGAAGTGGTCAGATTGAAATTGCATCATGTCTACAATGGGCATGTCAAGTTGTATCAGCTACAGATGCCTAAATGAAGAATTTTGTAAGACTTTGATATATATTGATTTTTCTGTTTTTCTCAGGACATAGACAAATTATTGATGATTTATAAATCTTTTTTGTCTTACTTGAATAGAATATCTTGATGGTTTATAGGGTGTGTGGGTGAGTGAGTTTGAATATAAAGACTGCCAGAAAGCCTCCTTATTCAACACAAAGTTGTCTCAAGGTCATTGAGAGGACACTACAAATAGAGAACTATCTTAAGGCTGTTCCTGTCTACCACCTCATGGAGAAACAATTTATTTCTATGCAATTTATTTTTGGTGATTTTCTCAGAGAAGATAAGTCTTCCAAGTCATTCTAGTATCCCAGCAAAACAGTTTATAATCTTCCTTTATGCTTTTTATATTTATATTTGTACAGTTTTAAAAACTGTATTGTCATACTATTAGTCACATCCTGATGTTTGTTCCTCATGTACACTGGATCCAAAGTTTGCCTTCAGTTATGAATTAACCCCTCACCAGAACATATTGTACACTATGAACCCATACTTATGAAGACAATAGGCTCCTTTGTCTCCTATAGTTTGAGTCACTTAAGATTGAGTGCCTTTGATAATTCTAGAAACCCATAAATCTGATTTAGCTCTGGATCTTAAACAGAGAATTAGCATGACCTAGCCTCTTGGGTTAACACTCCAAATAAAATAAAAGAATAATAAAAGAAATAAAAGAATCCATTTACAACCCATAATGAGTGTGACTAGGACATCTAGTGACCAAATGTGGCCATACCTCCCAGTCCAGGGATTGCAATCTTAGTAGGGGCATAGGGGCCACATCTCTTCTATTCCCAAATTAAGTGGGACAATTATGAACATTTTTGCAATCCCCCAACTCTTCAACTATCAGGCCCTTGATGTTAGCATATGTTCCCATTGAACTGTGGGACCTACAAAGAGATTCCATTTTGAGGTTGTAGAGAAAGATTTATCAAAACAACTGGCTTCGAGCTATCAGAAGGGATACCTAGAAGACACTAAGGGACATTCTAGGACCTTCCCTAAGTCTCATATCCCAAATTGATTAGCGTGCTCCTGACTTATCTGAAGCAAATAGTCATATCTACAGAAATATTTGTATACTATATCTTGTAAGTTGTACCAGCCTAGTGTATAGCACGCTTTAGGATTCAAGAGTGGTAAAAAGGCAAAGGAAATATTAGGGCAACTTTCTTCTTAAGCATAAAAGTATTATTCATCACTATCTATGTCAACATAGAATAAAGAATACAAGCTTTTTCTGTACTATTTCAATTCTTTTCTGTAGGTTTTAGTTTCTCATCCATAAAACAGAGAAAAAAAATAATACTAGTGCTACAGAATTGTTACTAGATTTTGCTAACAAATATTGAGCTTTTGTAATGATGCCTGGCACATACATTATCACTCCATAAATAGTAGCTACTACAATAATGATGATGGTGATAATTCCTTCATTCCTTCTCCTTCCTTTTCTTCCATCTTTCAGTAGCTACACACATGTATTGCCAAGTAAACATGGATAAACCATTAACGTAGCCTTAGAAAGAATACATTTTTAGCAGAGAACCTGACATTCCATATAATATATCCAGGCGGCTCAATGAGGAACAAAAATGCAGTGGGAGTTTCATCATCACTTTTAGAGCCCTGTGTGTCTGTCAAGAAGTGTTCTTTAATTATAACTTCTATCAATGATCAGTGGTTTTAAAAAAGATTCTAAATTCAAATGCACTCCTATTTTATCCTGTGCTATTTTTACATTGTGGACTGCAGGAAACAGAATCCAAATGAGATGTGGGCTTTTCCCGAATATACAATAATTGGCTTGTTTTTCCTCTCTCCTTCTTCTCCATAGGTTAACCTCAGAGCCACAGACGTCAGGCTCATGCGCCAGTTGCTTGTTATCAATGAGAGCATTGAGTCCATCAAGTGGATGATTGAAGAGAAGGCCACCATTACCAGCCGAGGCAGCAGTCTCAGTGGCAGCCTGTGCAGTTTATTGGAGAGTCAGAGCACCTCCTTACGTGGCAGCTACAATAGCCTACACGATGGCAGTGATGGACTAGATGGCATCTCTGTGGGGAGCTATCTGGACACTTTGGCAGATGAAGTCCCAGGCCATCAGACCCCTTCAGACTTGGACCAATTCAGTGACAACTCCATAATAGAGGACTCACAAGCACTGCACAAGCATCCCAAATTGGATTCTGAGTACTACTGCTTTGGCTAATGACCAGTTTTTTGCATGGGACTGGTGTGCAATTAACTTGTATTTATCCTTCTTTTCTGCTGCTATTATTTTTGGTGTGATTTTTTTTTTTTTTAATATAAAGCAATCTTTTTACAAGAAGCTTATTTTGAAAGTGCTTAATGGTATTCCTGTTGCTTCTAATATTTCTCATCTATACTGATTTATTTTTCTCTTGCATCTGTATTTTTATTTATTACAAAGATTTTTCTCCCTTCTTTTTTAATGGCACAAGTGAAGTAGGGGGAAAAGAATAAGCAATAATTATGTTTTTGCTTTTGTTTTCAGAGCAAGGGGTCAGGGATTACAGGAAAAACTTTGATAAGTTTTACAATAAACCAAAGTATGATAACAGTTCATATTGTAGCCTGTATTTATTTATTTATTTAAGAACACAGCATCATCATGTCTCCTATAAGGAACACTTACTCTTGTACTGTGTTTCTTGGGACGATTGTACTAAGGAGCCCTTACTCTTTCCTATAAACCAAACCAGTGATGATTGTGTCTAGTTGTATCACAGTAGAACTGTGTTCCATAGGTTTTTTAATGCCTGTAGATTTTCTTAAATGATTCAAATAATCATCTTTTAGAATATATTGAGGATTATTGCAGTAGATATATTAGCTCAAACAAAATGCTTAGAATAAAATTAAACACTATTCTAGGCCACAGTTTCCTAGTGGATAACCAATACCACTATCGGTCACACTATCAGTCATTTGAGGCCCCCAAGTACATGTAGCCTGTTCAATGCAACTGTGAGATTATACTATAGACTAGTATTTTGTCAGCAGTGATTCCAGCTCCAACCACAGATTTAGTTGTGTGAGAATACACATAGTTTTCCTAAACGTCAAAGACTAATTAAGATGAGGTTTGAAGGGAATTAGAAGTGAAGATGATCTAAATTTAATTGTATTTTGAGATTTTGTTAATAATTATGTACATGCATTTTTCTGATAGTATGTACAAACACAAGCATATGGATCAATAGATGTATGACACATGAGAGAAACTGATAGATAATAGATATTCTTATAAATAGTGGGGAAGTAGAATTACAATTCATTTATAAAGTTTAATGTATTCATTGGGGTGAAAAAAATAATCTCTTTACTGAAGTGGCACCTAAAAGTGTTATAATTCATGTAGTGAATGAGCATTAGATTTGTTATGATAGTATTAATCCCCTATATTTATTTTTCTTTGATAGTGCCTAATGACAGAACCTAAATTTTCAGACTGGTCTTTATAATGATGTATGTTTCTGCACTAAACATTTAAAATGTGAATCAGAAAAGCTATCCTATTTATAATTGGGAAATGTCTATGTTAAAAAAAAATGTTTCAAATTTTCCTTCGTTATTACATACTTATTACATATTTGTCAAATTGATTGTTTCCAGAACATATATTATTCAATTGCCAACTACAATTTACTAGGTCCTATATTTTGCCCTGGAATCCCTGGGTGGTACAAACGATAACACACTCCCCTGCTTCCAAAAAATTGGAGATTTGAGTCTACCCAGGAGTGCTTCTGAAGAAAGGCCTGGATATCTACTTCCAAAAATAGCAGCCATTGAAAACTATACGGAACACAGTTTTATTCTTGCACAATTGGTGTTGCTGTAAGTCAAAACTGACTTGATGGCAACTAGTATATTTTGCACTAATTATTTTTCATAAATGGTTTGATTTAGTCTCAGCACAACAATCTTAGAATATTGCCATTTTATAGTTGATGAAACAGAGGCTCATAGAAGGTAGTTAACTGGATCAAATCTCCCACTAAGTGTCCCAACTGGGATTTGAACTTTGATTTGCCTGATTCAGAACAATAACACTAAATAGTTCCTTTGGGTACTCATTGAAGTTGAATAATAAAATGGTGGTAAAAACACAAATTTCAGCTCGTGACAAAAATCACTCAAAATGTAACCAACCTTTTTTCTCCCCAATCTTTGGAACCTGTGTTTTTCAATATTAAGTTTATGTAGCCCTTCCCTGAGACCACATGTCCCGAGTCAGTTTTATGCCTATAGATCAAGTAGGGAGTTGGCTTTGTTGTTGTTGTTGTTATGTGCCGTCGAGTCAGCCCTGACTCATAGCGACCCCTCCTTGGGTTTCCGAGGCAGTATCACTACGGAAGTAGGATTGCCCAACCTTCCTTCCGAGGAAGGGTTCAAACCCACCAGCCTTCTGGTTAGCAGTCAAGTGCCTTAGCCACTATGCTACCAGAGCTCCTACACACTATTATTTAATGTATTTTCCCTTTTCTGTTTATTTTTATCTTTAACTTAGTAAAGACTGGTTGGTTGTTATTTTGTTTCTGTTTAATCTGAAATTAAGCCTACTGGATTTTAGCACAGTTTTTTTTTACCAATTAAAACTCAAGAGTATGCATTATGACAAAGTAGGAAAAATATTCTTAGAACAAAGACTGAAGCATTTCAGAGCGTAATGCAATATGTAAGCAAATGTATACTACGTTACAAAGAACATTCCGAAGAAAAGAGGCATTGGGAATACAGCAAGAATATTGTTGTTAGGGTCGTTGAGCCAGCTCCAACTCATAGTGACCCTATGTACACCAGAACAAAACACTGCCCAGTCCTGGCCATCCTCACAATGCTTCCTAAACCTGAATCCATGGTTGTAGTCACTGCATCAATCCATCTCATTAAGGGTCTTCCCCTTCATTGTTGATCCTCCACTTTACTAAGCATGATATCCTTCTCCAGGGAATGGTCTCTTCTGACAACATGACCAAAATAGGTGAGACAAAGTCTGGCTATTCTCGCTTCCAAGTAGCACTCTGGCTGCACTTCTTCCAGAACAGATTTGTTTGTTCTTCTGGAAGTCCATGACATTTTCAGTATTCTTTGCCAACACCACAACTCAAAAGCATCAACTCTTTTTCGGTCTTCATTATTCATTGTCTAGTTTTCATATGCATCTGAGACGACTTACCATGGTTTGGGTTGGGTGCACCTTAGTCTTCAAAGTGATATGTTTGCTTTTCAGCACTTGAAAGAAGTCTTCTGCAGCAGATTTTCCCAGTGCAACACGTCATCTGATGTCTTGACTGCTGCTTACCTGGGTGTTGGTTGTGGATCCAAGTAATATGTAATCTTTGACAACTTCAATCTTTTCTCCATTTATTGTGATGCTGCTTATTGGGAGAATTGTGAGGATTTTCATTTTCTTTATGTTGAGGTATAATCCGTACTGCAGACTGTAGTCTTTTATCTTCACCAGTAAGTTCTTCAAGTCATCTTCAATTTCAGCAAACAAGGCTGTGTCGTCTGCATATCACATTGTTAATGAGTCTTCCTCCAATCCTGATACCACATTCTTTTTCACAGAGTCTAGCTTCTCAGACTTGCTCAGCATACACTTTGAATAATTATGGTAAAAGGGTACAACCCTGATGTGCTCTCTTCCTGATTTTAAACCATGTGGTATCCCCGTGTTCTAGCAAGAATATGTTGCTGTTGTTGTTAATGTGCCGTCGAGTAGGACCCGATTCATAATGACCTCTCCTTGGGTTTCCAAGGGAGTATCATTACAGAAGTAGATTACCCAACCTTCCTTCCAAGGAGTGGCTGGTGGGTTTGAATCACCAGCCTTCTGGTTAGCAGTCAAGTGCCTTAGGCACTATTCTGCCAGAGCTCTTCTAACTCCTCAAAACCAAACGTTTCTCTAAAATAAGCCATGCACAAGAAAGATGACTTTCTCTGAGAGATAAGTTCACAATAGTGAATTAAATCTGGTAAATTTCCTTTATACTCTCCTTTTCCAACCAGACACCCCTATTGTTTGCTAACTCCATGCCCTCTATAAATTTTCTCACAGGATTCACATGTAGAAAGAAATAAATTAGCATAAAAGTATAATATGAGAGAAACGTGTGGAGCATTATTTATATCCTCCATTTAAGGAATCTGTAATGACCATTGACAGATTTTTACTGGCTCTTTATGAGTTTCAATTCTTTCTGTGTATCACATGTATTTTACTTTTTTTGTGAAAGATAGCAAATATAGGATCTATGACTTAGATATATGGAGTCATGTATAAGCCAACACTCTTTTAATAGTTGATTTTACTAAGAGGAGGAGAGTATACAGGTTGTTGTTGTTGTTGTTAAGTGTCGTCGAGTCGTTTCCGACTCATAGCGACCCCATGCACAGCAGAACGAAACACTGCCCGATCCCGCGCCAGCCTCACAATCCCTGCTATACTTGAGCCCATCATCGCAGCCACCGTATCAATCCATCTCCTTGAAGGCCTCCCCCTCTTTGGTCGACCCTCCACCCTACCAAGCATGACATCCTTCTCCAGGGAATGGTCCCTTCTTACAACATGACCAAAATAGGTGAGATGAAGTCTGGCCATTCTTGCTTTCAAGGAGCATTCTGGCTGCACTTCCTCCAGGACAGATCTGTTAGTTCTTTTAGCAGTCCATGGTAGTTTCAGCATTCTTCGCCAGCACCACAACTCAAGAGCATCAACTCTTCTTTGGTCTTCCTTATTCATTGTCCAGCTCTCACATGCATACCAAGTGATTGGAAAGATCATGGCTTGTGTCAGGCGCACCTTAGTCCTCAAGGAGATATCCTTGCTCCTCAGCACTTGAAACAGTTCCTTCGCAGTTGACTTTCCCAATGCTACATGTCATCTAATGTCCTGACTGCTCCTTCCGTTGGCATCGATTGTAGAACCAAGCAACGCGAATTCCTTGACAACCTCAATCTTCTCTCCATTTATTGTGATGCTGCTCATTGGTCCAATTGTGAGGATTTTTGTTTTCTTTATGTTGAGATGTAATCCATACTGCAGACTGTATTCTTCAACCTTCATCAGTAGGTGCCTTAAGTCATCCTCACTTTCAGCAAGCAAAGTTGTATCGTCTGCATATCTCAGGTTGTTAATGATTCTTCCTCCAATCCTGATACCATGTTTTTCTTCATGTAGTCCAGCTTCTCAGATTAGTATACAGGTAAATAGCACTAATTGCTAACATACTCATTTGTCTCAAGAAAATGAATTCATGTAACCTTCTTGCTTCCAGCTACAGAACCCCCTAACTAATCTCTGACCTGAAGCATTTGATACTATATCTGTCAGCATCATGAGGAAATGGGGTAAAAAGCTAAAGCAAAAAATGCCTTTCAAACTATTCTGCCTGAGCTGAGTTGTGCTTTGCCAGAGAAAATGGAATTTTCCTAAATTTCATTAATCTCTCCATTTTTACGACCTTGTCTGTTTTCTAATGGGAGGAAAATAATTGGAGGTAAGGAATTTAGACAAGTTGAAACTAGTAGTGTATTTGTAGTTTTACAAATTAAGAAACCAGAAGTCTTGACTTCAAGGAATCCTAATATTTTTTCTAGCAGTCAGTTCCAAAACGCAAAACATAGAAGATTAACTATTTGTCGACATTTAGAAATGCAACAGGGATTTCTTGTTTTTGAGTGGATTATAAAGGACTTGGAGCCACACAAATAACCTCAATCAGTCATTTATGTTTCCAATTTCATCAAATCACAACTACCTCCATGATGATGATGTTGTGGTCTTTATCTTGACATCTCAGTTCGGTAGACACGTTGGCTGTCTCCTTCCTTTTTGAAACACTGTCTTCACTTGGCTTCTGGGACACCACTATCAGGTCCCCTCACCACTGCCTGTTTATTTTCAGACTCTGTTGCTGATTTTCTTATATTCCTGATCTCCAAACCAAAAAGTGGCCCGGGCTCAGTTCTGATACCACTTCTCTTCTGAAACAGCCCCTGGAGGTTTCATCCAGTTTAGTAGCCTGAAAACTGTGAAATGTTCTGATGATCCTAAAAATGTATCTCTAGCCCAGGTCTGTCCCCTGAACTACAGTCTCTCATGACCATCTGTATCCACAGTATATCACTTGAAGTCTGATAAGCATCTCAATCAGAACACAGCCAAAATTGAAATATTGCTCTTATTTTGCAGTTTGCCCCAGGTCAGTAAATGCTGCTTCCACTCTTCAAAATTCTTTCCTAATCCTTAGAAATATAGTTACTGCTCAAACCTTGCGTTGGATCTCCCACAGAGTATAACCCAAATGCTACCAAGTACTGTAAATTCCTGTGTAATCTGGTACCCTCTGCCTGTCTGACCTCATCTTGTGACACTCTCCCCTTCTCTGATTGTGCAGCTTCCTTGCATCCTTGCTATTCCTCAAAAATCTCAAAATGTAGACATTTTCCTACCTCAGAACCTCAGAGCATTTGTAATTGCGCTTCCTGGAAAGTTCTCCTGTCAAGTATTCATAAATCTGGCTTTCCTGTCCTTTTTGGTCTCCAATCAAATGGCACCTTTTCTGAGAAGCTCCTTACATAAGACTTGAAATTATTTTCCTTACCCTGGTTTATTTTGCTTCACAGCTCTTATCATCAACCAGTACACTTTGTATGTGTGAGTGTGTATGTGTGTGTACTCTCTGCTTTCTCACACAAAAATGTAAGGTCTATGAGAATAAGAACTGTGCTTTCACGCTACTTCTATCCTAGGTAAATGTCTCTTTTTCTTATTTATGTTTACAGAAAAATTCTTAAGGTTCAAAAGTAAAGTTTTTATGTAATATCTAAACTCAGTAAAAAGGATTTAATGCTTGTCCCATTTTTCCTTTTTTTGGAGGGCCCTTAACAATCTTCTGAAGCACTCTTCCACATCATCTTTGAATCTCCTACCCCATATCCCTGATGTCTACTTAAAATCTCCAGGGTAGAAAATTCACTTCTTTTCTTGAACACATGCAGGCAGCATTTATTGTCAGGCCACTCGAACTGTTTAAGCAAGTGGCTACAGTTTGCTGGGCTGAAGACGTCAGGAAGAGGAAGCATGCAACTGATTTGATGGATCATCATCACAGCTTTTGAATTTTTCTTTTCCCTTCCCATGAAGTTTCTGCCTTGACATGCCCTTCTGCATGCCCACACATATACTCCACTTATAGCTTCTGCAGGTAAAAATGACCATTTCTATACATCTAACACCTCATGCTGCTCAATACTTGGACTCTCAATGGATTTTAACTTCCTATGTTTAAAGTAAAAAATCAAATCTTTACAAAAAATATATACTTATCTTTTAATTAATCGAGACAATGAAAAGTTAGCGACTTAGATCATTTTGAACCACTTCAACTCAATTCAAGAGACTTTTTCATTAATAAGATAAGAATTGAAGGGAGATTGGCTGCTTTAGCCTTAGAGGCGTTGCTCACTCATGACGCAATACACAAGGCCCCTTACGGCTTCAAAAACGTAATGATGAAACACGTTGTTCTCTCTTTGCCGCATCTACTGCGAGAATGAAGACCATTCTCAGCAATTAGACTGTCGACATTCTGGAAGATGTCGACATTCTGAAGGGACGCACAGTTATTGTGAAGGGTCCCAGAGGAACCTTGCGGAAGGACTTCAATCACATCAATGTAGAACTCAATCTCCTTGGAAAGAAAAAGAAGAGGCTTCGTGTTGACAAATGGTGGGGAAATAGAAAGGAACTGGCTACAGTTAGGACTATCTGTAGTCACGTACAGAACATGATCAAGGGTGTTACATTGGGCTTCCGTTACAAGATGAGGTCTGTGTATGCTCACTTCCCCATCAACGTTGTTATTCAGGAGAGCGGATCTCTTGTTGAAATCCGAAACTTCTTGGGTGAAAAATACATCTGCAGGGTTCCAATGAGACCAGGTATTGCTTGTTCAGTATCTCAAGCCCAGAAAGATGAGTTAATTCTTGAAGGAAACGACAATGAACTTGTATCAAATTCAGCTGCTTTAATTCAGCAAGCCAGGACAGTTAAAAACAAGGATATGCGGAAATTTTTGGATGGTATCTATGTCTCTGAAAAAGGAACTGTTCAGCAGGCTGATGAATAAGATCTAAGAGTTGTCCATCTAGGGAAACAAGGCCAGATGATGCCTATGAAATATGGGTGATAATTTTGATGCAATAAAATCCATTTATTTAAAAAAAAAAAAAAAGAATTGAAGGGATTCCTCTTTTATACTCAGAGATTTGATTACAGTCTTTGGAATACATTGTAGAAAGTGATTTCCGGCTTCCTTGTCTGACCATGGATATGTAGGCTCTGGTTTTCAAGCAAGCTTAGCTTTTCACAGTGTTATTAAGGGCTACTGTTCTAAATTGCTAAACAATCAAGAGCCCAAGTTACTCTACTCTGCAAATTTAATTACTTAGCAATCACATTTTTTTGTTTGTTTGTTTTAAAGGTAAATGAGTCTATCATTAATTGTAATGTAGAAAAAATCATCATAGGGGCTATCACTGGCTTCAAATTTGAATGACATTTTAACAAACACTTGAATATACTCAACAATATACATAAAATTGTACTTACAAATATCTTAGGAATTTTTTTAGGAATTCAAATCTGTTATGCTTTTCATGTATCAAGAACTCCACCCAGAGTGTTCTGATAAGATAGCAGAATAGGCAAACAAACTACAGAGACCATGTTCAACAAAGAAAAGAGGAACCAGTTAACACAGATACAGCAAATAATCCTGGAGCCCTGAGCTTTGAAAGGAAGGATATAGAAGTAGACTAAACTCCAACTAGTAGAACCTGCATGAAAACACCAAAAAAAGGGAGACATAGGGAGCTGCAGACTGTCAGTGATACTGATGGCATGGGCAGCTTGGATATTACCAAACAGTGTTAGGAGCTAAGAATTAACTTAAAAATCAGCCCTCCTAGCCTGGGGCTGTATGGAGGATTGAACTGGTGGCTGGTGAATAAAAGGGGAAGCAGCAAAGAGGGAGATGGCTGAGCTGTGGAATTTTGGCTGTTTGAAGGGTGCAGCCATTTGGAATGATCACAAGTAGTATGACCATTTTAGATATTTAAAGCAACAGCACTTGCTCAGATTCTAGGGACCTAAGAACATGGACCACTTGCTGGGAATCACAGGGACATACTGGACACTGAGGACTGGGAAGGTGTGATACTCTCCTTGTTACTCTTATACTCCACACCCTTTTGGTGAACAGAGGTGCAGCCATCCCTCACTCCCACCCACATTCTGGACTGGCAGGAATTCTATCCCAATATGTATGCTCTGATGGAGTCTGGGTGCCCTGCCCTGCCCCACCTGCATTTTTTTTTTTTTTTTTGGTAGTTTGTTTGTTTTTGTCTGTTTTAAAATTATTATTTTTGTTTTTCATCCTTTTTGTTATTATTCTTTCTTCTTCCATTCCCAGGCTTTATTTTCAACTTTTTCTTTCTTCCCTTTGTCTGGTTCCCACTTTTTTTTTTTTTTCTATCTTGTGGCTCTGCTCATTCCTTGCTTTTTCTTTTTTCAGTTTTCCAATTTTATTCTTCATTATTCTCCTACTCTACCTCTTTTCTCTTATTACCCCCTCTCCAGATTTTGCATTTTTTTCTTTTTATATTCATATCTCTTTTGCCTTTTTAAAGTATTTCTTTAAATATTTTCTCTCATTTATTGCTGTTCCTCTTTTCTTTTCTTTTTCCCTTTTTGGTGATTGTCCCTGTTTATGCTGTGTGTGTTTTTTGTCCTCTTGCTTTTACTTTTTTTGGCAGTATTTTTGATTGTTTTTTTTTTGTCTAAGTGAGTGGGAGACAGCAACCATGCCCATACAACCCAACCTCACCCACACTTTCTGCAGGTCCACTTACTGAGGGAGGGCTACCACTTTTTTCTGCACCAACTGGCCAATGATACATGGCCCAATAAGAGCCTGACTGACCCTTCATTGCTCTTTACAAAGAGTTAACATAGATCTGTGAAGCTACTCTCATTCTCTATCACACCCACCAGGAGGTAGGTGGTGAAGAGATAAGTCCTGCCAACTAGAGAATAGAGGAGGACAATACCCTGCCTACTCAGATATGTCAAAAAAAAAAGCAAAAAAACACAAATATCTTGGGTGAGTCACACCAACATACAATCACCAATTAAATATAAATACAACAAAATCACAATATTTCAGAGAAAACAGACCATCACAGTCCACACAAAGAAGCAAGATAAAGCAGTAGAAACAAGAGACCAGGATACAGACCCAGAACACATCCCTGAAGAAGAAACAGCATTGGCACTCCCTGATAAGGAATCCAAAAGAATTACATTTAGGTACCTTCAATTTTGAGAGACAAAAAGAGCACTGACAAAATTAAGGAAAACACAGACAAAATCCTGAAATAATTTGGGAAGAAAATACAAGAAAAAAATGACAAAATAAATGAAAAATTAGAAATGATACAAAACCTACAGATAGAAATCCAGAAGATTAATAATAAATTCTCAAAAATAAATAACACATTGGAAGGGCAAAGGAGTAGAATCAAATCAATGAAAGACAGAATTAATGAGATTGAAGGCAAATACCTGAATATTTCTTGGAAAAGGATCAATCAGAGAAAAGATCAAAACAGAATCAAGAAAGCCTAAGATTCATGGGGGATACCATCAAAGGGAATAATCTATGTGTAACTGGAATTCCAGAACAAGAAGAGAAAAATAAAACCACTGAGAAAATTGTCCAAGATTTGTTGAAAGAAAACTTCCCTGATATGATGAAAGATGAGAATATATCCATTCAGGAAGTCCAATGACCTCCAAACAAGATAGGCCCCAAAGAAAAATCACCAAGACATATCAACATCCAACTTACCAAAACCAAAGACAAAGAAAGAATCCTGAAAGCAGCATGGGAAAAACAAAAAGTTACTTACAAAGGACAACCTATAAGACTAAGTTATGATTTCTTGGCAGAAACCATGCAGGTGAGAAGACAATGGGATGGTATATATAAAACCCTGAAAGAAAAATATTGCCAGCCAAGAATTATATACCCAGCAAAATTTTCCCTCAAATATGCTGGTGAAATTAGGAGATTTCCAGATAAGCAGAAATCAAGAGAATTTGTTAAAACCAGACCAATATTACAAGAGATATTAAAGGGAGTCCTTTGAACAGAGAACCAATAATTGCAAACAATAACTGACTATTAATACACATGAAGACTTAACTCTAAAACTAACCCAGATAGGGAAGTATCCCATATAAAATAAGACTGTAAGACTGTAAACAGGGAACCAGAGACATCTATTAGAAAATGAAGACAACTACAAACCAAAAAGAGGGAAAAAAATAGTGTAGTTACAGAACTGATACATGGTGAGAAAGTCAAGACAATTGCAATATAGAATGGACTGTTCTAAACTTGGGACAAAAATTATAAATCACAGGGTACCCTCAAAGAAAAATGATAAACCTTCACATCATAATAAAAAAGAAGACAAGCACAAATATTTAGCAAATACTAAAACAACAACAACAAAGGAAATGATAACACAATTCATAAATAAAATGACCTCAGTACAGA
This sequence comes from Orycteropus afer afer, assembly GCF_000298275.1. Classification (NCBI taxonomy): domain Eukaryota; kingdom Metazoa; phylum Chordata; class Mammalia; order Tubulidentata; family Orycteropodidae; genus Orycteropus; species Orycteropus afer. Next base: position 2,106,808 of record NW_006921689.1, on the reverse strand, counting down.
AAAATTATATGGAACAAAGAAACGAGAAACACCACACACACACAAAAAAAAAACACATAACAAAATGACAGCAACAAATACATACTTGTCAATAATTATATTGAGGGAGCTCTGGTAGCACAGTGCCTAAGGCACTTGACTGCTAACCAGAAGGCTGGCGGTTCAAACCCACCAGCTACTCCTCGGAAGGAAGATGGGGCAATCTACTTCCATAGTGATACTGCCTTGGAAATCCAAGGAGGGGTCGCTATGAATCGGGTCCGATTTGACGGCATATAACAACAACAACAACAATTATATTGAATGTCAATGGATTAAATGCACCACTCAAGAGACAGAGAGTTGGAGAATGGATAAAGAAAACAACCCATCAATATGTTGTCTACAAGAGACACACTTCAGACATAAAGACAAAAATAGACTAAAATTAAAGATTGGAAAAAATATATCAAGCAAATGGCAACCAAAAAAGAGCAGGAGTGAAAATATTAAGTTCTGATCAAGTTGACTTTACGTCAAAAACCACCACTGAGAGACAAGGAAGGGCATTATATAATAATTAAAGGATCAATTGAACAAGAAGATGTAACCATAATAAATATCCATGGACCCAATGAAAGAGCACCAAAATGCATAAATTAGACTTTAACAGAATTGAAAAGACAAATAGATGACTCCATAGTCATAGTAGGCAACTTTAATACACCATTTTCAATGAAAGATAGAACTGAAAAGAACTTCAACAAAGATGCAGAAGAACTAAACAATACAATCCACCAACTTGACCTTATAGACATCTATAGAGCACTTCACCCAACAACAGCACAGTATAAATCATTTTCCAGTGCATATGGAATATTATCCATGATAGATCATATGGTAGGTCATAAAGCAAGCCTTAATACATTTTAAAACATTGAAATACTGCAAAGCATCTTCTCAGATCACAGTTCTATGAAATTAGAAATCAGCAATAGGAAGATCAATGGAAAAATAGCAAATACATAGAAACTGAATAACACTTTCCTTAAGAACAACTGGGTAACAGAAGAAATAAAAAATGAAATTAAAAAATTCATTGAATCAAATGAGAATGAAAACACATAAATCCAAAATCTTTGGGAAACACCCAAACAGTGATCAGAGGTCAATTTATAGCCAAAAGGTGCACACATCAAAAAAGAAGAAAGAGCCAAAATCAACACCTTAAACCAATATCTCTAACAACTAGAAAAAGAAAAGCCTACAGTCACCAGAAGAAAGGAAATAATAAAGATTGGAGCAGAAGTAAATGAAACAGAAAATAGAAAGACAATAGAAAAAATCAACAAGACTAGAAGTTGTTTTTTTGAAAAGATTAATAAACTTGACAACCACTGGCAAATTTAACAAAGGAAAAGAGGTCGAGAATACAAACAACATGAATAAGAAATGAACTGGGCAACATCAGAACAGAACTAACTGAAATAAAAAAGATAATATCAGGGTACTATGAAGAACAGTACTCCAACAAATTTGATAATATAGAAGAAATTGACAGGTTTCTAGAAACACACTATTTTCCTAGACTAACACAGATTGAGGTAGAAAAGTTGAACAGACCCATAACAAAAAAGAAATTGAATAGGTTATAAAAAAATTACCAAGTAAAAAAGTCCTTGTGCAGATGGTTTCACTGGAGAATTCTACCAAACATTCAGAAAATTGCCACCAATTCTATTCAAATTATTCCAGAACACAGAAAAGGATGGAATCCTCCTAAATTCATTTTCTGCAGCAAGCATAACCTTGATACCAAAACCAGGGAAAGACATCACTAAAAAGGAAATCTATAGACCAATATCCTTCATGAATATAGATAGATCCCAATCCATATCCCATCAACACTCTTTAAGGATATGGAACAACCAATCACTAACTTTACAAAAAAAAGAAAGAGACCTCAGATAACCAAAGCACTATTGAAGAAGAAGAAAAGTAGGAGGTCTCACAATGTCGTATCTCAAAACCTACTATACAGCCACAGTAGTCAAAACTGCCTGGTATTGGTATAATGACAGACACATAGACCAATGGAATAGAAATGAGAACTCAGAAATAGACCTATAGTCAGCTGATCTTTGACAAAGAGCTGAAATTGATTAAATTGGAAAGAGATTGTTTAACAAATGGTGCAGGCAAAACTGGATATCCATTTGTAGAAAAATGAAACAAGATCTGTACCTCACACTGTACACAAAAACAAACTCCAGATGGATCAAAGACTTAAATGTGAAGCCTAAAACTGTAAAGTTCCTCAAGGAAAAACTAGGGGCAAATTTAGGGGCCCTTATATATGGCATAAATAGACTATCAAGCATAACCCAAAATGCACAAACAGCAGAAAATAAACTAGCTGAATGGGACCTTCTAAAAATTAAATTTTTATGTGCTTCCAAAGACTTCTCCAAAAGAGTCAAAAGAGAACCCACAGATTGGGAAAATATATTCACCAATGGCATATCTGACAAGGGACTTATCTCTAGAATTTATAGAAAAACTCCAACACTTCAACAACAAAAAGACAAATAAGCCAATTAAAATATGGGCAGAAGACATGAATAGACACTTCACCAAAGAGAATAGTCAGGCAGCCAACAAACATCTGAAGAAATGCTCATGATCATTAGCCATTAGAAAGATGAAAGTCAAAACAATGAGACACCATCTTGCCCCAGCACTAGTAGCAAAGTTCAATAAGACAGAAAATAGTAAATGCTGGTGAGGATATGGAGAGATTGGGACTCTCATACACTGCTGGTGGGACTGTAAAATGATACAACCGTTGTGGAAAGCAGTATGATGATTCCTTAAAAAGCTGGAATTAGAAATACTATTTGAACCAGCAATTCCATTACTAGGTATATATCCTAAAGAAGTGAGAGCCAGGACAAGAACATATATATAAACACCCATGTTCATCACAGCACTATTTACAATAGCAAAAAGATGAAAACAACCTCGGTGCCCATCAACAGAAGAATGGATAACCAAACTATGGTACATACACACAATGGAATTCTATGCAACAGTAAAGAATAATGTAGAATATGCAAAACACTGCATAAAGTGGATGGACTTCAAGGACATTACGCTGAGTGAAATAATTCAGTCACAGAAGGACAAACATTGTATTGGTCCATCATTGTAAAAAGTCAAGGAAAGGTTTATATATGGAAGGAAAATTTATTTGTTGGTTACAAGGGGTGGGATAGGAGGGGAGGGAACACTGGTAGCTAGGTAGAGACAAGTAATGATTTGGGTGAAGGGAGGGCAATGTACCAAATTTAGTAATCAATATGGTGGCACTGAGGAAGAGGAAGACATAGAGAGGTGCATAGGAGGTACAGACAACAAAGATGAACCCTTTCGCACATACAGTACTGCATTATCAGCAAACTTTGATAGATGGGTGGATAGATGGGTGGACAGGCTGAACAATTAGGTATGTCTATGCAGTGGGGAGTGTGCCCAAGACCATGTATAGGGTTGGCAGACAATGTTTCTACAAGTGAATTTGTATGTTCCAGGTGTATAGTAGAGCTGACAAGGGACAAGTTTGTAGTCACATCTTGGCCACAGCCACCTACCTGGAGGGAGGAAGTAGTTGAACCTGTGGGCTCAGGACCATGGTCACAGGGGACATCAAGTTCAACTGGCATAACATACTACACAAAAACTTTGTTCTACATCCTACTTTGGCGAGTAGCAACTGGGATCTTAAAAGCTTTCAAGTGGCCATCTAGATGCAACGATGGGTCTCTTCTCATCCAGAGCAAAGAAGAATGAAGAAAACCAAAAACACAGAAACAATTAGTCCCAGTGACTGGTAAACCATGTGATCCTCAGTCTACATGACTATGGAACCAGAAGAACTAGATGCTGCCTGACTACCACTCTCAACCACTCAGAAGGAGATCTATGTAGGAGATCCTGGATAGAGTGGGAGAACAATGTGGAACAACACTCAAAATCATTGAAAAAAAAAAAAAAAAGGGACCAGGTTTGCTGGTCTGATAGAGCCTGGTGGAACCCCTTAGACTATGGCCCCTAACTGCCCTTCAGGTCTGGAACTGAACCCACTCCTGTGGCTTCCAGCCAAACAAAAGACAGGCATATGAGCTGAACATTTACATTAGGTAGATACACTTTTTGGAGAGATCAATCATGGGAGAATAGAAGGGCTGTATATGCACAGGGAGACAGCTTGAGGCAGGAATGCATGGGAGAGAAGGACATAGGAAAGAGGTGACTATGGGGAGAAAGTGGGAAGAGACCTGTTGTATTGTGGGAAACTGCAGTCAATGTCATGAGACAAAGTGTGTGTGAAGTGCTATATGGAAAATAAATTTGCTCTGTAAACTTTCACCCAAATTACAATAAAAATTTTAAAAAAAGAAAAAAAAGAACTCAACCCAGCTAGTGGTCTTTACATATACTATCTCAAGTCATTTTTGTAACAACTGTGGGAGATAGAATTATGAGCTTTTCTTTTTTTAATAAGAAAATGTGGCTCAGTGAATCTAAATAATATATTCAAGTTCATTCAAATAGTAATAGTCAGATCTAAGATTATAACTGGTTTCTCATACTTCAAAACTTCTACAACACGTGGGTTATAGCACAGAAATAATATATTTGATTTAAGCTGTGTTTTCTCTGCCCGACATATAGTAAGATTTGCCTAAATATAGTTGTGTCTATAGTCTACAGGCTTTTCATAAGGTCAAATATGACACTATCTAGAAGGTTAAATCCAGTTTACCAAAGCAATAGTAAGATCTTCCAGGGTAAGTGTCTAAATAAGATAAAGGTGTGATGGAGGGAAAAATAGAATTAGATTTGTACAGAGGTTGAATTCTTTGCACAACAGAGTGCAGTGTCTATTTCTTGAAATGAATTTTATTGACTGCTGCATCAGTATCACAGTGCTTCTGTGTAATCAGAGTTTTCATTGTTTAACTGTTTAGTTGAGCAGTAAACACCTTCAAATACTAACCAGCACTCTCTTCCAAATCTTCTCAGCTATTGTTGTGGATTGTCTTTGTGTAGCATGCTAACCATGGGTCAAACCAAGCTAGTGGTGGGATCATATCACATTCACCTGTATTTATGAAGTACTAGTTAAACTCCAAACATTACCCAAAGTTGGCATTTCTTCAAGTTAACTTCATGAACAGGGCCTGTTTGTACAATGCGGGAGGAAGAATTTTCAAAGTCTGCATTATTTCATTCTTTACTAATGAGAGATCATGTACCAGTCAAGAAGTGCATACATTTTTGATGTTTTTAGATTATTCTCTGAGGAATTTACTGCAATTATTTTTACAACAGCCAAATCCACCTATAAATCACACATAGTTCTAGCTATCAACTCTGCATTTTTTCCTTCTCACGCTAAGGAATATATGTGAGGAGTCAGAGATCCCTCACTCCTTTATCACTGATGCATTCCAGCTTCTTGTCCTTTTGCCTTCCCCTCTAGGCATTTATCTTTGAGCTTTTCTTATTGAAGACTTCATACAAACTTGTTAGAAATAACTCTCTTGGCAATCTCCAAAAATTTTGTCCATCATGAAAAATGTACTGAGATTATTATATTCTATGGGGCTTAAAAAGGTCTGATTTTCAAAAAATATTCAAAGATTGTATCTTTTAAGTCTGGAAGAGCTGCCAGAGGCCATGTGGAACAAACCTTTTTACAAATAAGGAAAATGAGCCCATTTTAGGCACCATATGATAGACAGTGTGACAACTTGTCTTTCTAAATTATGTTTCAGAAAGTGATCCAATCCAGACTATTACCATAGAGTGTGAATGGCTCAAGTTCTTTTCTTCTTCTTCTTCTTAATTTTATTGTAATGAAATGCATGTAATGCAAGCTTTGACATTTTTAAATGCACACTTCAGTGGTATTGACTATATATGCACCATGTTGTGCAACCATCACCATTATCTATGTCTATAAGTTTTCCTTCACTAAACAGAAACTCAGTACTCCTTAAACAATAACTCACCATTCTTCCTATACACAGCCCCTACTAGCTACTAGCAAACTGCTGTCTCTGTGCATTTACTTGTTCTAGATATTCCATATGTCATGGATTGAATTGTGTCCTACCAAAATATGTGTCTACTTGGCTGGACTTTTAATGGATCACAATGATGTGATCATTCCCATGATATGATCTGATGTGATCAGCCAATCAGTTGGAAGGGGATTAAGGTGGGGTGCAACACCCATAACCATGTCCCAACCTTGATCTGATGTAAGAGGAGTTTCCTGGGATGTGGCCTACATTACTTTTGTCTTACAAGAGATAAAAGGAGAGAGAAATGAGCAGAGAAAAGGTACTTCAGGAGACCTGGGAATGGAATGTGTCCTTTGTATCCAGGGCCTTTGTGCTGAGAACTACCTAGACCCAGGGGAAGATTGATGCCAGGACACATGCAGAACTCCAAGGAATGTCAGGCCCACAGATGTTGAAAGGAGACAAGGATCTTATTCCCAGAACCAATATAGAAAGAAAGTCTTCCCCTAGATCTGGTGCCCTGAATTCAGACTTCTAGCCTCCTAAACTGTAACAGAATAAATTTCTGTTTGCTAAAGCTGTGTGGTATAGCAGCACTAGACAAGTAAGACATTATTTAAAAAGGATCATACAATATTTTTCCTATTGGGATTGACATATTTAACTCAACATAATGTGTTGTAGCATATCTCAGAACTTCATTTCTCTTTATGGCTTTATAATCTTCACACGTTTTGTTTAATCATTCATCTAATGCTTGACAGTTGGGTTATTTCCATATTTTGACTATTCTGAAAAATGTTACAATGAACATTAGTGTGCAAGTATCTATGAATATTCTGCTTTCAAGTCTTGAGTGAAATTGCTGAGTCATATGATAATTGTATATTTAACTTTTTGAGAAAATGTCAAGCTGCTTTCCACAGAGGCTGCACTATTTTACATTCCCACCAGTAAGAGATGAGGATTCCAATTTCTCCACATCCTCATCAAAACTTTTTCTTTCCTGTTGTTTGGATAATCCTAGTACATGTGAAGTGTGGCCCAAGGTTTTCAATATAAAGCAAATAGACAAAGACAAAGGGCTTCAGCCACATCAGTGGCTCTCAAACTTCAGTGATCTATGAGAATTACCCAAGGTTTCTTTGAAAATAGAGAATCGTAACCTCCAGAGATTCTTACAAAGGCTGTCCTGATTCTGATTCAGTGGGTCAGCAGACCACATGTGTGCACTCAGGATACCCTTGAGCATGGACTAACCTGGACTAACAGTTCATCTTCACAGTGACAATGAGGACAGTATAAAGCTGCTTTCAATATTCCACATTATTTCCATCTATTTTAGCAGGATATGATGCAAATTGGTCAATAATTTTCATTTTTGTATAACTGTGAATCTACAGCTTCATTTCTTTGTGGACATTTTTCAGTGTTATGAAATAAACTTTGTACAATTTGAAAAAAAATGGTTTTCATGTAAACTACAAAAAATGTAATATGAAAAGGGGAGAAAGATAATTAAAGTGTGGAATGCCATAGTCATTACTGCACAGTTAGAGGGATGATATAATATGTAAACAGATTTATTGGTGGCACAAACAGTTTGCACTTGGCTGCTAAGCAGAAGGTTTGTGATTCAAACCCATCCAGTAATGTTATGCAAGAAAGACCTGGCGATCTGCTTCCGTAAAGATTACAGCCATGAAAACCCTATAAAGTTTAGTTTCCTCTGTAACACATGGGATTGCCATGAGGTTATCGACTCAATGACAATGAATATAATGTGTAAATGCTCTGGCTTCAGGGTGCCTCTGTTCTGTCCATTGCTCAATGTTCAACCATGGAATAAGGAACTTTACTTTTCTGTCTCTCAATTTGACACCTGCTTCACAGAATTGCTGAAAAACTAATTAATATTTGAAAAGTGCTTAAAATACTACCAATCACATGGAAGTGCTTAACAAATAATATTATTATTATCCCAATAAAGATTTAAGTAAGTATGAGTGTTTGTTTTATGTCTAAGATAAGAGAAATTAAGACTAACTCAACACAGTACAAATAATTTAGCTATACATGCTGTTGTATGTATCTAATAACCTTTCCCAATGGCTTTTTCTCTTGACTACTATCTCTATCAAGGCTGCAAAAGCTAAATAGTTACATTTGAAGTCAACCTTTTAGCTCTAGATGGCCACGGGACAAAGTTTTGGCCAATAAATTGTGATGGAGGCTTCTGAAAAACATTTGCTGACTTTGAACTGTTTATACAAACCATTCCTGAACTCAGAATATTTTGGATTTCTTACATCTGTATTTCTTACGGCACTTGTAAAACTCCTGCAGGAAAATACATTAAAAGTGAAACTGGCATTTTAGGATTGTTAACACATAGTTGCGTGTTTTGTTGTTGTTTGTTATATGCCATTGAGTCAGATCCTAGTTATAGTGACCCTTCCTTGGGTTTCCGAGGCAGTATCACTATGGAAGTAGATTGCCCAACCTTCCTTCTGAGGAGTGGCTGGTGGGTATGAACCACCACCCTTCTGGTTAGCAGTCAAGTGCCTTAGGCACCATGCTACCAGAGCTCTAAACACATAGTACCGGCAGTGAATTAAACAAACTAAACAAAGTTGGCTTTCTTCTGTCCAAAGAGTCACCATACTGGAACTAAAAAACCTGGAGAATTTATTTATTTAAAGCAAAACAGGGCTTTTGTCCTGACGGTCCATGCTCTGGAGTGATAGTCATCTTCAGAATGAAGGCAAGGTGATAAATTCAGATTCTGTTTTCTCTAATTTAGTTTTTGTATAAATCAACCAGGGAGCATAAAGAATTCTTTTTTTTTTTTTTTTTAAGTAAAAATATTGTATA
>NW_006921689.1:2096096-2097035 GCF_000298275.1 Orycteropus afer afer | reverse complement strand
TGACCACAACCTTGCCCCTTGTCAGCTCTACTATACACCTGGTAATTCTGATCATTTACATAAACTTATAGGACCATTGTCTGCCAACCCTATATATGTTCTTGGATACACTCCCCATTTCATAGACATACCTAATAGTTGAGCCTGTCCACCCATCTATCAACCCACATACCCATGTTTGCCTTCACTGACAACACAGTACTGTATGGGCAAAAGGTTTAATCTTTGTTGTCTGTATCTCCCATGTACCTCTCTATGACTTTCTCATCCTCAATGCCACCATATTGGTCACTCACCTTTGGTACATTGCCCTTCTCTTCACCCAAATCAATACTTTGTCTATCTAACAGCGTTCCCTCCCCACCCCTCCCACCCCTGGTAACCAACAAAGAAAATTTCCTTCTACAGATAAATGTTTCCTTAACTTTTACAAAAACGGACTAATATAATATTTGTCCTTTTGTGATTGTCTTATTTCACTCAGCATAATGTCCTCCAAGTTCACCCACATTGTGCTGTGTTTTGCAGATTCTGCATTATTCTTTAGTGTTTAGTATTCCATTGTGTGTATGTATCATAGTTTGGGTATCCATTCCTCAGTGGATGGACACCTAGGTTGTTTCCATCTTTTGGCTGTTGTAAATAGTGCTGCGATGAACATGGGTGTGCATATATCTGTTCTTGTCGTGGCTCTCACTTCTTTAGTGTGTATACCTAGTAATGGAATGGCTGGGTCAAATGGTATTTCTAATTCCAACTTTTAAAGGAATCACCATACTTCTTTCCACAATGGTTGTACCATTTTACATTCCCACCACCAGTGTATGAGAGTCCCAATCTGTCCACAACCTCACCGACATTTGTTATTTTCTGCCTCATTGAACTTTGCTACTAGTGCTGGGGCAAGATGGTATCTCATTGTTGTTTTGATTTGCATCT